>NW_025822807.1:185500-215040 GCF_002878395.1 Capsicum annuum | reverse complement strand
GTTCAACTGACAATGTGACTGATTTATTCACCAAATCTTCTCCAATTGCAACTTTCAAGAAGATGTTGCACAAGATCGAGATGCAAAGGTCAAGGATGTTCTCATTAGGGGGAGTTAATACGCGATGTACTATTTTTTCCTTACGAGGTTTTTGTTCCACTGGGTTTCCCTTGTAAGGTTTTTAATGAGGCAGCCGAAATGCATATTATTAGAGATGTGTACTCTTTTTCCTTCACTAGATTTTTTTCCTACTGGGTTTTTTCTAGTGAGGTTTTAACGAGGCACATTATCTACCAATTAGACATTCAAGGGGGAGTGTTATAAATGTATTTACATTATAGTGAATGTCTATCAAGATCTATCAAGATCTATTTGATATCTATTAGGATTTGAAGCATCTGTCTTTTACTCAAACTAGGAGTAAATTTTCCTTATAAATAGAGGGGTTTTGTTCATTGTATTGATAATCTTATGATCTCTCATCCCCCAAGAGAAGAAATAAGAATTACTCTCTCTATTCTCTCTACTCTTCTTCTTTGTTCTTTATAGTTTTATAACTATATATATATATATATATTACTACTATATAAGCAGGCAACTGACGTTTGACATGCCGGCTTTCAGTTGTCTGCTTACTCCATGATTTTACTATAGCATCCCTAAGTAATTATTATATGACATTTACTTATTAAAAAAAAAAATATTTAATAAAAAATAAAATAGACATTTATGATATGGTTGTTTCAGCTGTTTCAATTGTAATTTTAATGTATCACTTATAATTAATTATTTTGAGTCATTTAAGTATTTAAAAATTGATAATATTTATTTTATAAAAGGTAAAATAAACATAAAATGATAAATTAATTTTTGATGTTTTAAATTAATTTGTCATCTTATGTGAGGCCACTTAAATTTTTTTCACAAGTATTTTTTATATCAATTTTGTTATATCACTTTTAATTAGTTATTATGAGTTATTCAACAGATTCTGATTTCGCTATTTCAATCGTGATATTTGGTTTACTCTCGCAATTATATTAGTGTCTTTTAAATTGAAATAGTTAAAAATATTATAAATTACAATAATTAAAAAATTAAATTACTTTTAAAGTCTAAATTCACCATCAATACCATAAAAATTTAAACAAAAAGACTATTATAAATTACAATAGCAAACAACTTAAAATAGTACATTACAATGGCAAAAAAGTACTATAGATTATAATATTTAGCGATGTCATATTAATTAGGATAAAGGGATATTACTTGAAAATTTCGTTGAAAGTCATATAAATTTAAATTATAATAATTAAAAACTTAAATTACTTTGAAAGTCTAAATTCACTATTAATACCACGAAAGTTTAAACAAGAATAGTATTATAAATTACAATAGCAAATAGCTTAAAATAGTAAATTACAACGTCGAAAAAGTATTATAGATTACAATATTTATCGATATCATATTAATTAGGATGAAGGGATATTACTTGAAAATTACGTTGAAAGTCGTATAAATCATAATAAAATTAAAACTTAAAACATCTAAAATTATATATAACAAATCTAATTAACTTTCATAAATATTAATCAGTGTTATATAAATTTAAATAAAAAAATAACATATAATATCTAAAAAGTAGCACATTGGATCGTGCTCACATGGGCTCTAATATCTAGTTTATATATATTTTGAGAAATAGTCCATGAGAACAAACCAATGATGTGAAGTAACTTTTATTGTATCCTTCTGTTAAATCAAAATTAAAAGATTATATGTGTGTACACACACATTTATATTCTCTTTTTAAAGGAATGAACAGAATCGGAGAAGAGTCCATGAAACAACTTCCAATTAACACTTTCATTGAAATTACTTACGGGAGATTTCTTTTTCCAACAAATCCTATCGACAATTTTCAATAGCAATTGTTTTGATTTAGTAGGGTTGTTATTAATTTACAATCCAAGTTCTATTAATTATTATGGGAGACTAAATTTCAATTTTTCTTAACTTAGTAAATTATCTAAAAGTCGATTATAGGTACTTTTATTCTGACCGACTTTTTTCAATTCGTTTTGAACTCGGCTTTATCTCAAATCAAACGACAATCATATTCTTAGTGGCATATGAATTTTATACGGTGAGTGATAAACGTGCAGATGCATGTTCGCATAGACTAGTAGTAGTAATACTAATATCTTCTTCTTTTTGTTTTTCTCACTGAGGAGCTGTTGTTAATTAAATTATACAATTTGATTATGAGACTCTGACTAAGCACCATCGAGGCTCCAGTGCTTGGGGCATATAACCCGGCTGACAATTTTATTGGAATTCTTATTCAATGCATTTACCTTGGCCGTCTATGACACGTTGAAAATTAAAATTAAACCCAAAAAAAAGGGAAGAAGGAAAAAACAGAGAGACAAACGGGCGTCTCTTTTTCTCGTTTGCACTCCCTTCTTGATAAAAATAATCTATTCCGAAAATAAATACTTCTACCGAGTAGCATGTTCATGTAAATTATCAGATTAATTAAACGTTAATGTTCTTCCAGGAGGCGATGACAATTGAGGATAACAAGCTCCTCTGAGCTTGTTATACCTTTGAAGATCGAAATTCCGAAGCTTCATGAGTCGCTTTTGCTTAGCGACAAATCGGCTCTGGAAAAATCCTTCGAAAGAAGGCTCTTTGGAGGTCTTAAGGAAAAAAGTATAACCAGCCATGCAGTAAAAGGATGTAACGTAAAAGCAAATTGGTTCCATGACATCCCACGAGAGTTCCCAGAATGTTAATCTCATGAATGCTGCTGTCTGAATGACAAAGTAGCCTAGCCCACACCATAATTCTCTGCGCACCAATGACTCTGCTTTCTTGTCAATTATTGCTTTGTCCACTTCCATTTGGTTGAACTCCTCCATCATTTGTGGGTCATTTGTGTTCGCCAAGGGCGTTGGCAATAGGCCTTGTAGGGATTTCACTACCTGTAAACAAAAACAGAGGACCAAAATATTTGGGTAAAACTAACTCCACTTGACAATACCTATGTCGACATCCGACACTGCTTCAAATAAAAGTATTTCTCAAATATGTGTATATAGAAAAAATATACTGTATATATTTTTAACAAAGACGTATATAGAATTATAATGATAACACCATTGGAAAAACATACGAAATGTATATATTAATTTGGAATAGGAAATAGGCTTCGAAATTGACATTTTCCTAACCTACTTTGTGACAATAAGTGCTACTATCTCCCTAGCTATTGTATAGATCCTAAATTTGTGATTCTCTTACTCCTTTCCTCCAATAAGAATTTGGCCTGGGCTGCCCAACGCGTTGTTATGCATATTATATTATACTAATATTGCTAGAATTGACATAAGAGGCTTTCTCTATGACAACGCAAACGAATTCTCCCCAACTTCATTTGTTATTTTTCTAAAGAGTTGTCTATCGTCAAGTAATAGAAAAGACTAGTGGCCAATTTGAAAGAGGATTTGTGAATAGATAGCTAATCCTTTTTCATGGACTCCACGATAATTGGATGTCCTTTTCCTCTTAACAATCCACCACCCTCACCAACCTCCAACAATCCATCAATTAAAATTTTAGCATCTCATTTTCTCTCCCCAATCAGATATGTAAAAACCAACACCCTCCAAAACAAGTTTGATTCTTTGGTGAAATTTTGGGTCTTTGAAAATGATCCGACCGGTCCACTCCTTTACAAAAGTCACCAGAGATCTGGAGTAACTTTGATTCATTTTCCTGTCTGGAGAAAAAAACATGAAAAATGCTACTATCAGTTTTCGGTAGACACCCAACCTTTAACAAACAGAGAATGCAAAACATTAGCAACTTATTTCTATGTAACGCTGCTAATTACCAACGAATTGTCACATAGTAGTAATTTATTTTTAAGCGTCTCTGTCAAAAAAACAGTTACGCATAGCAAAGTAAAAATATTAGTAATAATAAAAGATGAATGGAAAAAGTGAAAAAAAAAACAACCTGATCAGGCCGAATGAACACAACGTCTCCCAGAACAATTACAGTTCCAGAATCATCTAGAATCTTCGCGAATTCGATGCCCTGTTCACTATTCAAACAATTTCCAGAGCAAATCTGAAGAAATTCCGAGTATGAAATACAACTCTTTTCAATCTGATTTAGCCTCAATTTCACCATCTCCAATTGTGATAACCTTAGCACCTTCCTCGCATCCGCCACTGTCAACTTCCCCTCCCACTCTTGTGGCGGCAGGAGTCCATCGAGTTTGATCCTGCTTCTGCTTATATCCATTTCACGGAGTTTCTCGATGAGAGTTTCCCCGGTTGGTATTGACCGGAGCTCCAGAGAAGTCGTCGGAGATGAGTACATAAATCGGCGGTGGATTAATCGCCGTAAAATTCCATTATCTTCTTTATCTGGGGCGATTTTGTTATCAGGACGAGGAGGGGTAAGTGTTCTGGCGGACATTGATGATGAAGATATACGACAAGCGGAAATGAAAAAACCGGTAGTTTTGTATGCATTGAAAAGGCGCTGAGCTAGCGTATTTTTGAAAGCCATTGATAGATAAAAGAAATACTAGTAAGTATATTATTTGAGAGAGAAATATTGATTTGGAAAAATGGTAGGCTTTAGAGGTTTGAATTGTTCAGGTTTTTCAACGATGAAGAAAGGAGTCATGGGTTAGACATATTTATAGGTACATTCATAGTGACGAAATGACAGCCAAGCTAGTATGTTAATCCAGTTAAAGTAACGGAGCTTGTAAATAGCTACTACCTCGTCATTTAATCGGAGACGAAATTTAAGAAATAAGTAGACACTTTGTAAAGATTACAAAATTATAGTTATTTTTTTTTAATAAATGAGATCACTAAGGATAAAATGAAAATAATGTCATTAAATAATTACCAAATAAGAAAAGATGATATTATTTTTGAGACGAATCAAAAAACAAATGATCACATATAAAATAGGACAAAGGGAATACTTAGTAATTTTTCTCTCTTACGTTAATTTTACTTGTGTATATCTTAATTTTATAAAATGATAAGTATTTGAAATTATTTATTCAGTAATGACGATGAGAAAAATGATGAATGGGAGATGAAGATATTTTCCATCGTGACACACATTTTGTTTTATACATTTTCTAGACATTTTAACAATATTAATTTTAGCATTTTCTTGTCAACATATTAATTTTACCATCAATCACTATAATTTTTTTAATATGTAGTAGGAAGATTTGGCCTCATGTAGTTATGAACAGAATGTGAAAACATAATTAAATTAATAAAAAAATAATTAAGTAAATTCGGGTTGTGAAAGCATTTCATCTGCTTTCATTTCTATTCCTTGAGTAAAAAAAATAAAATTAATTATCTGTAGAATGTGTTCTAAAAATAAATCCAGTAACAAATATTTTGTTTTAGTATTTTGAATATCTTGTTGTATTCATTAAAAAGAAATTAATTTTCACCAAAAAGTAAGAAAGGTTCATTAGAATTAGGATGAATGAGATATTCGCTGTAGAAAAAGGAATATCCCCTCAATACGGGGCAACATCCTTAGTAAACCTTATATGGTGAATCATTTCGCTTTATGTCGTTCTTGTTAGAAAAAATGAAAATATATTTCAAAAGAAAGTGTCATCATTGACTATGAATATATTGAGATTTATTTTCTGCATATTAGTGTAAACAAATGTCTATATTCAACCATCGATATGTTATTATTAATAATATCGATGAGCCTTTATTTCTAACCGTAGTCAAAATTATGACAATATATATTTATTCACTTATTATCAATATTGAATGAATAGTAACTATTTGTTACAATTTCTATTAGAGCAATCAATATGGATCAGGTTCATTGGGTTGGCCCGATTCAACCTGTAATTTGATGGAGTTGGACTTCAATTTTCGTAGTCCATTTAAGAACTGAGCTTTTTAGTCCGACCCAGATAAGCCCGTGGTCCATGAAGCTTGAGCAATGTGGGTTGGCTAGTCATGGGCCAATTCATAAGTCAAATACATGCAACTATTTAGATTGTTTATTAGTATTTTTATTTGATTGGAAGGATATCATATCAAAAGTTATTTAATTTCGCTATTAGGACTATTTTTTGATGTATTGGAGACTTGATTAACAAGTATTAACACTATGTAATCTTGTCTGGTAATATTTATGTTTATTAACATTCTAAAATTAAATTATAAAATATTATATTTTAAAGAGGAAAGGACATGGGTTGGCCATTTTAAAAAAAAATGACCCACAATTTGAAAATGTGGACAACTGTAGCCAGTCGGCCTAATGTATTTTCCTTTTTTAGCCATTTGGCCCAATTGGACAAATGGAGTCTATACTTAATTGATAAACTTTTATATCACATTGATACACTTTTATACTATTTTGATACACTTTTTAAAAAAGAGAAAGGAAATTTTATGCAAATACATGCAGTCCCTATACCCAATTGATACTCTTTTATGCCATATTAATACACTTTTATAACAAGAGAGAAGAGAAACCTATGCATGCATATGCAGTGTCCATATACCCAATTGATACTTTGTTATACTAGATTTTAGATTGATACACTTTTATACCACATCGATACAGTATATATACCATATAAATACACCTTTTACAGAGAAAATCTGTGCAAGTATATACAATAACTGCAATTAAAGATTGTATAGAATGTATTGAAATTATGTAATTATCATATAGAATGGGTATATAAACTGTAAAGTTATCGTACAAAATATATTTTTTATGGTGTAATTAAAAACATAAAAATAAAATAAATAACATCATCAACTAGCTAGAAAAGAATAACTACAAACTTATATTTGATTGTTTAGACAATAAAGAGCAAATTATTATTTTTTGTACTAAACCAGTAGGAAAATGTAACTAAAAAAAAAAGCTAAAAAAAAAAAGAAAAGAAAAGAAGTAAAATGACAACTACAAAAAACAAAAATAAAAAGAAGAAGAAGCGGAAGAAGCTTACCAAAGTTGGTCGCTATTTGATCAACAAATGCGGTTATAAATTGAAAATTAAACATTTGAGTATTTTTTGAGATTAGTTTCAGCTGAGTTAAGCACATGGAATGGCTATTTAATGGGTTTTTAGTTTTAGGGTCTATTTTTAGGATATTATTTTAATTTTAGGTGTCATATTTATCCTTTTCCCTTTTTAAAACGTGAGCTGGCTCGTGAGGCCCGCAACTCACAGAGTAATGATGTGAGGTTGATATTTTTTGGCCCATCATTTTGACGGGTCAGCTCAACCTGACCCTTCAAATCAAAACCCATATGGGCCAGCCCAAATATGTTGGGCCGACCCGTATAGACAGCTCTAATTTCTATGTCGGGCATTACATGGAAAAGAAATAGCAACAGATCATTTGCTTCATAATTTGCCTTCAGTGCTTTTTATTAGTCAATAATATGATCATCAGTGAGTATATTTGTCCTGTGAAATTATATTGTGCTGGATTTTTCTTTTTATTGAACCTTTGCTAATTTTTTGCTTTTAATTATCGCTATTTAACGAGTGTGAGTGGCAGATGATTATCATACTTGCTTTCAACTGTCTCCTTCTGGTCCAGCTATCTCCTTCGGGTGACGAGTATTTTTGAGATTTTATATTTTTTATTTTAATTAAATTATTTTATTTTTATTTTTAATCTGTTATATATTTAAAATTACATAAAAATATTATAAATTATAATAATTAATAATTTGAATTATTTAGACACACAAAATAATTTAATTGACTCAAAATTCTATCGGTGCAACATAGATTGAGATATATTATTTAGAGATTTAGCGAAAGATAATATAAATCACAATAATAATCAAATTAAAATCTTTGAAAGATGTATGAATTTTTTTTTCGACTTTTCAAATTCTATCAATGTAATATAAATTGGAATAGATGGAGTAACATATATTACTTGAAAATTATGTTAAAAATCATGTAAATTATAATAATTAACAACTTAATATATATAAAGCTATACAATAAATTTAGTTAACTTTCTGAAATATTTCATCAGTGTCACACAAATTGGGATAAAAAAAGTAACATATAATATCTAAAAATTGTGTAAAGCTGCAATAAATTAGTAATTAATAACTTAAAATATTTATAAATCATATAAAAAAATTAATTGACTACTTAAATTTTATCATTGCCACATAAATTAAAATAAAAAAGTAACACGCATATACCAGCACTGGCCCCAATTTCTATGTTTATATAGAAAAGCTTAGAGAGAACGACCCTCTTCTCTCTAAAATCCCCAATGTTGTCATCAACCACTTCACCTTGCGATCCAGATCCACCATCACCGTTACCTCCGCCGGATCTACCAGACCTAACCCTAGACACCATGGAGGAGGACCCCTCAAAGAAACCATCCTATAAACAAGTAGTTGAAGCGCACTCCGATCTCAACCTTGGAAATGTCGAAGTCCTCTAAACTTCGAAAACTTGGAAAAATCGTTTGTTGACCCCGACGGAGATGCTATTCAACTCTCTGAAGAAGACAAGTGTAGGCTTTACAACCCGTGGAAAAGATCTATTATCTTGAAAGGCGTCGGAAGGAGACTGAACCACCAATATCTCCGTTATTGAAACTCCAAAAAAGTGTTATCCTTATCAACCTAGGTGAGGGTTATTACACGGTAAAATTAGCACTTGAAGAGAGCCAAAAGAAGATCCTACTAAAAGACCCATGGATCTTCGCAGGCACGTACATCTTTGTAAGGGTGTGGGAGCCAAATTTTGTGCCTTGCCAGTCAAAAATTGCTTCCACAGCAATCTGGGTCAGGTTACCATCGTTACCAACAAAATTTTATGACAATACTATCCTTCAAAAAATTGGAAAAAAAATTAGTTGCCTGCTGAAAATAAATACGTGTACTTCTTCTTTCCTCAGAGGACGCTATGCTCGTATTTGCGTACAAGTCGAAATGGAGAAACCTGTTTGCACATCCGTACTGATTGGACATCACGACCAATCGATCTGCTATGAAGGAGAAGGAATCTTGTGCACAAATTATGGTCGTCTGGGCCATACGATTAGAGCATGACCATACATACAACACATTAGAGAAGATACAGGCAACACGGAGTCCACCTCTCCTCAATAGGTAGCATCAGAATGGCGGACTGTCACGTTTGCAAAAAAAGGTACTAAGGTATCGAAAAAGGGGAAGGCCTCAGCACCAAGTATGAATCAACTCAACAAGCCTAATGTCAAGACGAAAACTTTTGACCGCAAATCAGGTAAGTTTCTTGAAAAACCCCATCGAAATCCACATCCTCCGACAGGCGTCGATACGCTTAGTGGTTCGGGTAAGGATAATAGTACCCCAAATTTGGACCACCTAAATTTGGACAGGCCCAACTCGGTAAGAAATGGAAAAAGGCCCATCTCTCCAACTTCCAAAAGAGGACCAACTTTTGGCTCCCACGGCCCAAACTCCCAACAAGGAAATACCAGTTGGGCCCAACAAAAAGGTGCAAAGCCTTTGAGTATGAATAATCGCCCGGATAAGGCCCCAAACAGTTCTTTTAATGGTTAATCTTCTTCTTATAAAAATAGTAAGCCCAATACGGGCTCCACTAACAAATTTGAAGCCCTTAATCACGTTGACACCCTGACCCCTCAGAGTGACGTGACTATCCCCAGTTAAATCAACCAGCCAAACAGTCTGCTCAAGCAGACTGCCGCCTCTGGAAATCTCTTCAGCTCCCCTTCTCACCATCATCATCCTATACATCTTGAAAAGGATGATGTTTCCACTAAGACTTTTCATAAATATCCCCTCTGTCCTACTCCACCTTCTCAAGCTATCTCCTCACAAAATGCACTCCTCAGAACCCTCTCACATGAACCACCTCCCCATAGCTCTAATCTCAGCACCATTGTCTCTGGACCATACACCAACCTTTTAGTTGGAAATGGGACTACAGAGTATGTCGATACCTTTTAAGGGACAGTAGAGGGGAGAAGAGTACGAGTAATAAACCAAAACCCAGAGTATCTCGCATTGTTGGTCAAGGAATACCTGAACAAAAGTCTAGCAAGTTATGGAAACAACCTATGGATGATCACCATACTGGCAGCTGCCAACCAACACCCAATAGAGAGCCTGTCAACGGAGACACTCTCAGCCATCTTGAATCAAGTCTCACAGACTTTTCCTTTTTTCCCTCCACCAAATCCTCTCCTGCTCCAGAATGGCCCCTCCATGCTTTCACTGGAAACTTTTCTTTCTCAAGTGGAAGTCCATCAGGACATTGCCATTTCAGAGATATGGGAAAGAGGAAAAACCCTGGAAATATTAAAAGTAAATAATCGAGAAATGGAAGCTATTCTAGCAACCATGAAAACTCCCATAACAAAAGCAACCACTCTAAACAAACAGATAGGGTTAAGATTCGCAGAATTAGTAAACGAGATGTAGGTAATCCTGATTCCATGGATCTTAACCAAGTTCACAATGAGCATCAAATACCCAAGTGTTCTGACAAAGAGAAACTTCCTGATATCTCTAAACCCCCTGAAAACAATGATCAACATCAACTCACCACAGTCATCCCTAGACCCTCCGAACAAAGGGAAATCAGTGATTGTGAACTACTCTCCACCTCACAACAAAATGATGATGAACCTAATAATATGGAATGCTAGGGGTGTAAACAATGTCAAATTCAGGCACCATTGCAATGATATGTTACGCCTCCATAAACCTGTCATGCTAGCTCTCCTTGAAACTAGAATGAATGATCATCATCAGCTAACTCAAAACCTTGGCTATGACTGTATGATCCAATCTTCCGTCATTGGTATGTCCGGTGGGCTGGTACTTATGTGGAATGAGGATATGTTTAACATCACGGACATATCTATCACTCCTCAAAGCATCCATGTTGTTGTTAAGCTAAATTCCCCACCCTTCTTATGGTTCCTTAGTATAATTTATACTAGCCCTCATGTTAATACTAGGAAATCTCTCTGGGAGAAGCTCTCCCTTATGGCTAACACTATAGTAAATCAACCTGATACTAGCTGGCTGGTAGGGGGAGACTTTAATGAAGTCCTTTCATCCCAAGATAAACATGGGGGTAACCCCATAGCGACCAGTAGAGTCAATATATTCTAGAATTGTGTCAATTACTGTAGGCTAGTTGATTTAGGCTTCAAGGATAGTAAATACACTTGGACGAATAAAAGATACCGTCACCGTAATAATCTTATCCTTCAAAGACTTGATAGATGTCTAGCTAATGTGCAATGGCTTCATCTCTTTCCGGAGTCTTCTGTAACTCATCCCCCAAGAACTCATTCCGACCACTGCCCTATGCTGGTCCATCTGAATGCCAAACTACCTCCTAAGGAGAAACCTTTTAGAATGGAACCCATGTGGTGCTCTCATTCGGACTTCCCAAACTTGATAAATCAAGCCTTCCAGAATAGTGAGGATCTTACAAGTTCCATTAACTTCTTTCAGTCAATTATTATTCCTTGGAATACATGTCTTTGGTAACATCCATTCTAAGAAGAAAAACCTATTAGCAAGACTAGCTGCGATACAACGGAGCCCTCACTATCCCACTAGTTCCTTCCTCCATAATCTTGAAGATTCTTTGACTACCCAGTATAAGGATATCCTCATATTAGAATGTGAATTCTGAAAGGTCAAATCTAGGGTTAATTGGCTAACTGAAGGAGATGCCAACACTAGTTTTTTCCACACTTCCACTCTTAACAGAAGAAGGAAAAACAATATTAATGTCCTCAAGGATGACCTGGGTAACTGGAGGTACTCCCAGGGGGATATAAAAGACTCAATCATGTCTTTCTACAGAACCCTTTACACTACTGAGCACTCCACTTCCACTAGGAATTGCATCACTAACCCCTCTGTTACTGGTTCAATTCCTCAAACTGCTTATGCTCTGTTAGACAGCCTTCCCACTATTTCTGAAATAAAAAAAGTTGTTTTCAGCTTTAAACCCACCAAAGCTCCAGGTCCGGATGGCGTTTACCCTCTCTTTTTTCAAAAATTCTGGGACTCTACCCACACTCAGCTTATCTCTTTCTGTAACAAAGTCTTCTCTGTAGGTACAACGGATAAAGAGGTGAACAAAACTTACCTCTATCTTATCTCCAAGTGTCAAAATGTTGTTACTCTTAAGAATTACAGACCTATTGGCCTCTGAAATACACAGTACAAGATCATAACCAAAATCATTGCCAATAGAATCAAACTGTCAAAAGGACCCTTGACATCTTTAGCTCCTTATCAGGTCAAAGAGTTAACAGGACCAAATCTAAGATAATCTTCTCCAAAAATTGCTCCAGTGATGTCACTAACAACATTTCCACTCTTTTGGACATCTCTACTAGCAATAATTTTAGAAATATCTAGGCTTTCCTATTTTTCACAGACCCCCCACTAATTTAGATTTTTAGTTTATCATTGATCAGATGAAAGCTAAACTCTCAGGTTGGCAAACCAATATGCTTAACTGGGCTGGCAGAACCACCCTCACTAAAGCCACTCTTAATAGTATTCCTTACCATTCAATGCAATACATAGCCATTCCAGTTGAAGTCCATAAGCACATCGACAAAATCCAACGAAACTTTATTTGGGGTACCACAGACACCAAGAAAAAAATGGAAATGGTTAACTGGGAAAAGGTCACTACACCAAGGCATCTTGGTGGCCTTGGCATCATACAAGCTTGTCACAAAAATATTACTGCCCTGACAGCTTTAGCTTGGAGGTACACTTCAAATCCCCAGTCCCTTTGGGCCAGAATCCTGACTAATAAATTTTCCAGATCTAGCAGAACCCCCAGAAACCAATCCCAGGGTGTCTCCAGAACTTGGAGGAACATTATCAAAGGCCTTGATATCTGTTCGAAGGCTTCTATGTGGATCATCCACAAGGGGGATAGAGTAAATTTTTGGACTGATAGATGGCTCCCCAATAGCGAACCTCTTAGCAGTACTATTCAGGGTCCTTTGCCTCAAAACATGTTGGACCTGAAAATCTCTGACTTATGAAAAAATGGTTCCTGGGATTTATCTTCTATACCCTTCCAACTACCTATGACTATTACCCACTCCATTCATCATACTTTCTTTCCTGATACCTTGGCCCTTACTGTTATCCTATTTGGACTATTACTGTAAAAGGAATTTTCACTACTAAAAGTGCTTACAACCTCATCAGTTCTACAACTCATCCTTTTCTCTGTCATAGCCATTACAATTGGATTTGGTGCTTAAAGATCCCTAACAAAATAAAACACTTTCTTTGGCTCCTAAGTCATAATAGGCTCCCTTGCAATTCAACTCTAAATCGAATGAGTGTACCCTTAGAACCCTATTATAAATTCTGCCCGGACCAAGATGAGGATATCCCTCATATCTTCTGGCACTACACTAAAGCCAAGACACTCTGGGATGTTTTGCTCTGAAAGATCAATTGTAGTACCCCAAATATCATTAACCTTAACAGTGAGAACTTCCTAGAAACTGTGAGGAACTGGTCTGCTAACAACAAGGCGGATCAGTACATCAACTTTCAACCTCTAATCTCTTTTTGTTTGTGGGAAATTTGGAGCTGCAGAAATAATAACTTGTTTAACAACTCTAATGCTTCCCCCTCTCTCAAGAATGCTTATGCTAATTGTGTCGAATGCTCTTACCTTATGCCTCCACTTACTACCACCTACCAAGAAACCACTGTTCTTGTACGTTGGCTCTCACCTCTAAACACCCCTTACAAGCTCAACACTGATGGAACGTGCCTTGAAAACCTGGTATAGGAGGCATAGGAGGTTGTATTAGAAATGTCAAGGAGGATTGGATTATTGGCTTCGTTAGGGGCTTTCCCCACGCAACCAATAACCAAATGGAGCTTTTAGCACTCATTGAAGGACTCAAATTGGTGGAAAACCAGAATCTTTTCCCTATTAAAATCAATGTGGACTCAACAGAGATAATCCATATGTTAAATACTGGAAACATGCATTATAACCCTATTCTTGAATCTTGTAGGTGCCTGCTGAGAAGGGTGGGGCATCCAACAGTGACCCATGTCTTTAGAGAGCAAAATCATGTTGCAGACTGTCTGGCAAAAGAAGGAGCGACAAAGAAGCTCTTTGGCACAACAAATTTTTCGGCAGTTCCTCCGGTGTATGCACAAAAACATGTGTGGGAAGACATTTTAGGAACTGAGTTTACTAAGAAAATCAATCAATGTATTAATTATCAGAATACTGATACTCATCTTTTTGTACCTGACTAAAAAGTCAGCAGTTTGTAACAAACCTCTATTTTGGTTTATCTAATATATCGCCTTGTTACCAAAAAAGAAAAAAAAAAAAAGCTTAGTAAATTAATTAGGATAAAAACTTACACGCATTCGGTGTATATACCAAACTTATGTTCTTTATCATAATTAAATAATTAAATTAAGTATAATATATTTTAATTAATCATGATTAAATAATATGTACTCTAAATTCAACGACATAACATGCATCTATTGACTTGATGTATATATCGGATGTGTGTAAATTTTAACCATTAGTCAGTGCGGATCTCAACTCATGAGATATTCTAACCCATTACATCCCGTTAAGCAAACAATCCTTTACAATTTTCACGAGGGCAAAAATCAGGGAAGACTAATTACTCGGCGTACAAGTGACTGCTAGAATTGCTCGCAAGACAACCGTCTGATTATTAGAAAATCACGGGGTGAATTTGTTTTATGGTGTATAATATAAAAAATGTGTGGGAGACTTTGGACAATAATTAATCATGATTTATACGTGTTGGTTAGAGAGGGAAGCAATATAAATATCAGCCAACGGTGCAGGATGTATAGGATAAGTTTGTGTGATGACGTGTTGAGTCCACAAAAATAGAAAGAGAGGAATGGTGGTGGATGGTGACTTGACTATGAGGCCCAATTTCTAGGAAATGCAAACGTATCGCCACATATATCCTAGCTGGATGAGTCATGAATAATAAATATTGATGATGCTGGGGTTGATTTATTTTTTGCAATTTTTACACGGTGAATGTGAAAAGTACATGTTGATTATGAGATTAACATTGAATTATCAGTGGAATATGGTACAAAAAGATTAATTTGATTACTAGGAAGCGTGAATGTTCGCCACATATATCCTAGGTGGACGAATTGGTGAATACATAGACAAATCTTTAAATTGACAATAAATTTTATTTTACAAAAAATACTTATATGACTTATTTTAATTGAATATTTGAACACATCATGAAATATTCTGATTAGACAATTTTGACTCATTTTTTGAAAAGTAATTACTCATCTTCTCAAATCCTCATTAGATAGATCAATTGGTTACAGAAACTATGCCTCTTCCATAATTATATGCATTGATTGGAGCAAGCCAGAGATTTGATGGCCTATCGAGCAGCGTATAATTAGAGGAGATAATATATTTTAAGTGATTAATTTATCTGTAGAATAAGCAGTTGAATATTGTACAATTTTTTTCCCAAAATTTTGAGCATAAAATGTTTGATATGAATATTTTATGATGCCTCCGTTCAACTTTCAAGTATCCATGTATTCTGCTTTTTTTCTTTTTAGTGTGTGGGGGGGAATAGTAGTAAATCGTGATGATGAGATTAACGTTAAATTATGGTAAAAGATTAAGAGAAAAAGAGATCATGTAGAGCTTTTTAAAATTAGTTTAGTCACAGGTGCCTCACACGTATAATTTTTGATTATTTAAAATTAGATAATTTTATCTATTTCGAAGATTTTTAATAAAGTTTAAAAAGTTCAAATCACTTGTCAAAGATTTTTCACAATTTAATATAATAATATAAACATAATATATATTTTATTGTAAGCACATATATATTTTACCATAAGAAATTTCAAGTGGTTAATGGATCGTCACTTTTGTATTTGTCATCATAAACTTAAAAAATATACTACTCTAATATTAAAAACTTACCTCAAATCACAAACAAATTTATCGTTTTAATCATAGATATTATCAAGATTTTATTCGATAAGAAAATTCTATACATGAATTTATTTTTTTCTTGCGTACGTTTTGGAACGTGCAAAAGTAAAGACAAAAAAAAGTAAGTGAACTGAAAATCAAATAAAGAAAGATAAAGAGGATGATGACAATGAATGCAATAATATGACTCGAATCAAAATCAAAATAAGAAGAAAATTAAAAATAGAATAAGGCAATGTTAATTTTTCTAGTAAAATTTGATTGAAAATATTACTTAAAATAGAATTGTAAAAGTTTTTTTATTATATAAAGTAAAATTTTAATTAATTTAGATGTATTAAATATTATGATTTCTTATCTAGATGAAATAAAAATTTTAATTAATTTTAAAAATCTAAATAATGTATATTTCACTTATAAGGTAATTTTTTTTCCCTTCTACTGATGCACGCTAGGATCAAAAATTAAGTAGTCTCCTTATTGTAAGAAAATATTAAATTAAATTATATGCACCTAAATATTAATTCTCCTTTTCATGTATTTTAGGAGTTTTTTTTTTTCTAATTCTCCCTTCCATAGATTAGGAGTCCTTGTAGATATAGGTTTATAGATTTTTTAAATCGTCTTAAAATCAAATTTAGTCTTAAACTAATGAAAAAAATATTAGTTGTCATTGATTCTGATGACTTCTAATAAGGAAAGATTTTGTAATAAATATATTAATTAATTTTCAACTCTTAAATAGGAAAAAATAGTAAAAAGATAATTTTTTCTAAAGTAAATACTTTTAATGAATGACAAAAAATTTAAACGACATTTTTAAGGCCCTTCACACTTTTAATATATTATTATAGATTATAGATATAGATATAGATTATAGATTATAGATTATAGATTATAGATTATAGATTATAGATAAATAGCCCAAGTTTTAAATTTTTTCAAAGTGAAAATTATTCCAAATAGACTTATTAGATTGTTAATTACAAGTTATAGCTAAGGCTGCTTATCGGACGGATCGGATGGACCATTACACTTAACGATTTGATTTAACGGTTATCGGTTTTAAAATATATAAGTCCACTAGCCAACCGATAAGATATCGGTTGGTTCGGTAATGGATAAACAATTATCGGGTGGTTATCAGACGGTTTATCGGACATCCACAATTCCTACTTGAATGCGTCTAAAAACCAGAAAACAAAACAGAATAGAACATTCTTTTCTTTTCACAGTGACACTGACAACAGAAATACTAGTGCTAAATCTCTTTAAAGCTTTGACTACTGTTGAGTACTTTTGATTTGAGTCGGCAAAGCAAACCAAAGTAATGAACAGGTTATGAGTTTTGACTTTTTGTACTTGAATAAATAATAACTTTAGTAGTTACTAGTTAGTAAGTATTTTACTATTTAGGGTTAATTAGGGATGGGCTTTAGGTTAGAATTTAGATGCATTAGGTTTGAGTTTAAATTTTACTATAATATAATATAATATAATATATATTTTATATATCTAGGTAAAAAATATAAGTATATATGGTAATTCTTAACGGGTTAACGGTTTATCCTAAGAAAACTGTGCAATCCACCCCCACACCAATAAGTCGTTAATTAAAAAAATTTAATCCGTTCACCAACTATTTATCCAATAAGCCAATACCAATAAGCCAATAAGTTAATTTTGCGGATGGCTTATCGGATATGGTTCGGTTTTGAACAACCCTAGTTATAAACTTTTTAATAATTACTAGACTTAAGAAATAATTACAATCTATAGCAACTTTTGAGAAAAACATGTTTTAATTAAATTTTTGAAAATTAATTTTAAACATTTATTATTTGTATTATTTTCTTATTTTTAGCATTTAACATTTATCACTCTTAATTAAAGATTTGAATAATTATGGCAAGTTAAGGTATCAATATATTTTTTTTAATTTTAATAATTAAATATTAAAATTTGTTCCCAATTTAAGGAGTTATATATGGTAAATATATTTTTTAAAGTTAAGAACTAATTTTTAGTTTTTATTAACTTGAATAATTATTTTGCTTTTACACTTTTTCATGTTTTACTGTCTTTAATTATCAATAAAAGTTTTATCTCTTACCTTTTTTTAACTTTTTTTTTTCCTTCTTTTAACTTTATTCTACAAGCCTTCACGTTTTACGATATCTTTTTAATTGAATTCATATGCAAGATCTTTTAAATTTGAATAAAAGTCTTCAACTCATTATTATTTACTCGTTTCAACTTTTTTTTTTTAGTATGATTATTGATTTTCCAATATTCAGTTATAGTTGAGCTTGGTTTAATATCTTACACTTTTTTTTATTTTCTTGAGACAATGTTCGAAAAAATCAAGTTTGATTCTACCTCTAGTAGAAAAAGCCCTAGAATAATACAACAAAATAGCCCGATTAATCTTTTGAGATCCTCGTTTGATTTGGGGTGCTTTACCCCATCTCCAAAATCAAAGAACAAAAATAAGATAGTTGAAGCTAATTCTATTTCTCACAATAAAAGTAAATTTTTGCCGGTGAAAATCGTTTTTTCAAAGATTTCACCATCCTTCAAGCCACAACAACTCAATATGCAAAGCTATATAGTATCAAAAAATGTTGTTGTTTCATATTTTAAGAAGGTTGATAAGAGAAAAAAGCTTGTTGGTCAACATGATTCAAATTTAAATTTTAAAGATGAAATTTTTGCACCTAAAACGAACAAATCAAAAACTGAAAATCGTGAAAATGCTAGAGTTACAAGGTCCAAGGCCAATGTGGGTGTTGGCAAAGTGGATGATAAGAAGGTTGACACGAAGAAATCAAGAAACGTGTGCAAGGTTAGAGTAATCTGATTTTGATTTTTTCATATATGTATTAAATTGATATTGAATTTTTTATTTTAATGACATGCATGTAAATTAGACTTTCATAAATTTTGTGTGTTTATGGTTAAAAGTTGAAATATAACTCTTGATCTTGTTAGTGTTTGAATTATGTTGAAATATCACTTTTGTTGTTACTAGTGGTTGAAAGTTGAAATATCACTTTTGTTGTTGTTAATTGTTGAAAGTTGAAATATCACTTTTGTTATTGTTAATGGTTGAAAGTTGAAATATAACTTCTAACTCTGAAACAAGTTGGTGCATTATGTATTTTTTAGCTCCATGGCAAAAGTTTTGTGAATTATTTATTTTCTGTATGCAAAAAATTGAGATGTGATAAAAAAGAAGTATATGTATTTTTTTGATGATAAAATTTTTGTGAATTGTTTATCTCTTTTTTGGACAAAAATCTGTATACTCACTAGTCTTCATACATAAAAGTTAATGTGTTTGATGATCTCAAACAGAGATGAACCAAAGAACATTTCAAAATGTTTCAGAAATCTTCATTTGCTAATTTTCTGAATATTCATTATTTGAAAATCAACCCCAACTTCTTCGTAGTCTATTACTTACAGAAATCAATAATGATAGGGATAATTTATTCATCTTCAATATCAATGGTAAAGAACTGCATTTTGGAAAGAGAATTTTGTATAGTTAGTGGGTTGAAATGCTTTAAGAAATTTAATTTTGTTTTCGATCCTAAAAAAAAATAAAAATTAATGGATAGATATTATCCAGGTATGGATAAGATCACGGATTCAGTTTTTTATGATGATTTTTTTAACAAGAAGATTGCTTTTCGAGATGAAGATTTATATGAAATTGAATTATTATACTTCATGAGTCGATTTCTTCAATCTGAGTTACCAAGAAAGTTCATTAAGAAGGTTGATTTTGACTTGACAGAATCAGGTAACTACTTGAAGTATGATTGACGAGGTGAGTGTTTTCAAATCTTGAAAAAAGCATGTAGTCATAAGATGAAAAAAATTCATCCTCTTTTACTTTTCGAGGATTTCATCTTGCGCTTCAAATCTGATTCTATGAGTGTTGTTTGGACATTGAGAATTGAATTGCTAATCGAATTGGATTCTAAACTCCTCGAATTTTAAATTGGGAGTTATTTGAAGAACTCATTTTTATGACTATCTTCAGAGTACAATGTTCAAGTGGTACAACAATGAGGTAATGATCATATTCTAAAATATGATCAACATACCTTTTAAGATATCATTTCTTCTGATATTCTATCATTTATTTTGATATTCTATCATATTCTACAATATGATCAACATACCTTCTAAAATATCTTCAGAGTACAATATTCAAGTGGTACAACAATGAGGTATCGATCAACCATTTGAGTGGCATGTATTTTACCTGTAGAATGAAAATAAGTGTAACGTGGAGTTTCTATCTTGCATTCAGAACATGAGTTTAACTTTGATAGTTATATAGTTTTTTGAGATGAAGTTTTTTTCTGATACTCTTCAATTTAGTAGACTGAATGGTACTGATTATCTGTGTAAGTATAGCTTCTATCTACATATATCTTATATATATTCCACAGAATGAATACAATACTTTTTATGAAGTTGTCTTTACTTTACCTGCTAAATGCTGTAGTGAGTAGATGATATTATTTTATTTACTTCAAATTCTCTCTCTCAGATAGTGTTTGGGTATTCAAGATCTTGGCATAATTTTATTATTGTTTGCTCTCTATCTAGGAGTCCTTCTTTCTTTGCACCTCTAACCATTGCATTCAGGGTATCCACTTTGTCTAATCTCACCATTCTCTTTGTTCCTTGCTGCTGTTATATTTTACTGAGAAAAATTAAGAATATTTAAGGAGTGCATCTTAGATGGTGATATTGGACATGAGATTAAGCTTTCAATTCGTTTAATTGTTTCCCTTAGTTAGTTGCACTACTCATTGCAACTTGTTGTCTCCACTAAATTCAGAATTCCTTCTTGCTTTCAAATAGTTTTTTTAGCCATGATAATAATAATTATTTGTATCCATTCTTCTCATCATCAAAAGCTGCTATATTGCCTGACTTATAAAGGAATCATGTCAAATATTATCAGATGCACTAGACACACTTACATGATTGCAGAGACTAGACTTAGATATATTTGACTGTCATTTTGAGTGAGTGAAACAAAATAAAAATTGGAACCTTAATGGCTACTATGAGGTAGATTCATACCAAAACTAAGAAAAGGATTTGGTAGGCTTGGGTAGTCGTAAGTGTATTCTTATAGTTGTTTATCGAATCATTAAAAAATGTCATCGGGTGTGTTGATCCTTGAAAAGTTATTTCTTTTTTGAGGATCCAATACGAGTATGGCGACATCAGGATTTTCAGAGGATCCAAGAAACATAGCTTCTAGGTTTAAACCAAGACTGTTTGAATTATTTGCATTACTTTTCTGTGTACTATGTTTTTCTGTATTTTCTTTGGTATTGAATTATTTCTTGAGATTTATTTGTGTGTACATAGTATGATTCTGTGTATGTCATTAAAAATATATTTAATTAAAATAGAGATAATTTTTATGTATGACACTGTGTTTGAAATATTTGCATTGCTTTCTGTGTACTGTGTTTTTCTGTATTTTCTTTGGTATTGAATTATTTCTTGAGGTTTATTTGTATGTACATAACTTATGTGCGTTATTTATGAAGCAAAAAAGAGCACTCATTAGTCATGAGTGATATCATGAAATCGATGCGAGTTATATATAGCCAATCAGTAAGGACTACATATTTGAAAACATTAAAAAATAGATCTCTATAAAAAGCATACAGACAGAACACAAAGACATAACTTGTTAATTGTGTTAGTTGTAAATAACATCAGTATTTTTTTAATATATGTTGTTTGAACTATATGTGTTGGTCACCAATTGACTTACATTAAGATTGAAACTAAACACAACTTATGCAAAACTAAATTAGGTTGAGAGTATGTTGTGCAGTTTTGTTATTTATGTGTTTACTTTATTCTAATATAATTTTTGTTTAATCAACATGTAGATGTGATAATGTATTATTTGAGAAAAAAATTAAAGTACAGTGTGATAAAGTCGATTACATACGCCACTGCTGATGTCTTCTTTGTTAAATGAATACGTTCAATTCAACAACAATGATTGAGTTTGAATTATGACATGAGTTGTATCACTGCTAAACACCATGTTAGCCAGTACATTAGGGATTACAAAATGCCTGCTAATATTTTCTGGGATTTTGTTGATAATATCATCATTTCTATGAATGTTAGTGAGTCATTTCATTAGATATTGATTATTTTTCAAATTAGACATAGATGTCTATATGTTTATGATTCAATGATGGAAGGTGTTGTGCATTCAAAGAATGTTTTAGATCATATTCAATCTCTTTCTATAATAATACCTATGTTTTTTATTGTCACTGATTTTTATGGAAAACGTTCGGCTATTGATTGTAATCGTGAAGTTAAATACATTGATAAGTTTATGAATGAATCTTTGGAGTATGTCATTGTGAAGGATGCACCCCAACAGGAACCTCAATCTAAGTATGTTACAATTAAATTATGTTTTTATTTATTTATGTTAATATATATGCTGCTTTATCAATGATTTTTCTGATTTTCAATTTTATAGTGACTGTGGTATGTTTGTATGTTCCTTTGCTGAGTTCGTTAGCCATGATGTATTTGATATCTCTAATAGAATATTTGGTGCTTCTAACCATCGACTCAGATATAATGCACTACTATGAAATTATGCATGACGAAAGAGAATGATAGAGCAATCAGTGAAAGTGAGGCAACTAAAAATGTTACTAGCAAGTATGGTGATTTCAAAAGATATAGGGAAGCATTTTTTAAAGTTCAAGGACACGATAGTACCAGTAACAAAATAAGATTTCAGTAGATGTTCTTGTTTAGTACTTATGTTTTTGACGAATGTTTTGTTATTTGAAAGTAGTAAATTCTTTTCTAATATTTTCAAGGATACCCAGAATTTTTTTATTACTCTGTATTGATTTTTGGTTCCATTTAGTTGAACATTATTGATGTGATGAAGTAAAAGCAACAGTGTTTTTAATTGGAGTTCTTGGGCTTGTATTAGTTCTTGTAGATTATATCATTTTCAACCTAATTTGATATGGGCATCTGTTACATTCAGCTATTATACATGGTGTTTCTTGGTCTTATTCAGGAATTCAATAAAAAAAGTTGTTCATTGAGTATTGTTCGTTATTGGTATTACATTCACTAGTAATTCTACAACTGAGCCGTAACATTTCGATACCTACATATCAAGTTGCAACTACTGCATATTACTGTGCATTTCTGGAGTAGGTTGTTATTTTTTGATTCACAACATTGTATATATGTTCATCTGTTAAGCAATTGATTTCAGTAATTATTTTTGAAGTTATGACGTACTATCAACTAGTTGATTTGAACTTATTAAGTATCTATGCTGTACATTCAATGTCTTTTTAATGATTTTATATAATACTTGATTAGGTACATCCAAGGTGCAGCTCCAAAATGATTTTAAACACACATGACACCATTATATCTGATGCCATTATAATTCAACATAATGCATTACGTAGATAATGCACCGTTATAGGTAAACATAATACATGATAAAGATGTTTTATTTAATATTTTCAGTCATAACCAGTGAAAAAGAAATTCACTAACTCTGAAGAATTTAATTATTTAAAATCAATAAAAATAAATATTCATAAACATAAATTACTTAAAACATCACAAATCTTCACGCTAGAATTTATTAATGATAAACATTTTTTAAAAAAATATTAATATCAAAATAAAGTAAGAAACACAGATTCACACTTAAGAACGTGGTGCGTTTATGGCAAGTCTTTTTATTGTGCCCCTCACGATGACAACTACTACATGTAATCTTTGAACATTTACACTTGTCTTCATTTGGTGCTTTCCATCTTTCATAGCATGGTCTTTCGGGAGGTTGTTTTGAATCAGGTGGCAATATAACTTCATCCAACACTTCACGTGATATTTCTCATGTACTTTCACAATGAAGAGGTTCAACTGGTATGGCATAAACATCTCTAAAATTTTTGTTGCTGTAGTAAGGTGAGCAATAATTCTCGCCATGTTGGTTTCTATACGTAATAGAAACCATAGCATGAAAACATGATATTTTGTCCAATTAAAATTCGTCACAGCTGTACTTTTTGCTTTGCAAACAAACAATAAATCTGTTTGCTCTGTTATTTACAGTATGCAGGAATTCATTTGATTCTTTTACCTGCATTTAGAAGCAATTTTAATACACATATTAATTAACATAAAATTTAAATCATGTATGAAGTAATGGATAAAAGACTTACTATCATTCTCTGAGAAAACAAATGATTATTTATTAAAATATCATTATATTTGACTGCCAACTCTGTTAACGTGTTTGTTGCCTCCCCATGTTGTTTTACATTCCATGATTCAACCATTAACCTCATAAAATCCATTGTTGAAATCACGGGTAAACTTCTAGCTATTTTGTTGGTGTTGTTGATAGATTCCGCCATGTTTGATGTCATCGTCCAGGACTGTTTTGACAGTAGCCCATTTGTGATAGCCAATTTTGAATAAATACCCCCTAACTCTCTTATCTATTTGATCCATCCATCCCATTAACTCTTCAAATTGTTGTAAAGTATATGCCTTTGCTATTGTAAAAAATGTTTATGCAATTCTTCAAGATTCTTGTGAAACTTTACCTTTATGTTGCACCATAAATGCCAAATGCAAGTATAATGTGATAAATAGGGATATACTGTTGATGTTGCCTTCCAAATGCTCTTGTTTCTATCGGACATTATACACATACCTTTCCTCTCACTAAATGCAATCTTAAATTTATCAAAAAATCAAGTACAAGATGCGATATTTTCTGAATCAACCATAGCATAAGCAAGGGGTAATATATGACCTACATTCAGAACATACTTCATATAATATACTGTTGATTACTATTTAACATAACAAACAAAATACATACATAAGACATACCAATATTATACAACGCACTATAATACTAATATGATTTAAAAATATATATATAAAAAAAATAAGCATTACCTCCTGGATCCAACGTACTTGCAGTCAGCATAGTTGCACCATAAACTAATTTTAGAGTTGCCCCATCGACTACAACAATTGGCCTGCAATATTTCCATCCTCAATGAAAGTGTCCAACGCAACAAAAGCATACAAGAATCTATTTTCTTCAATTTTCTCCCAACTGACAACAGATCCAGGATAACACTTTTTCAAGATATATAAATAACCTGATATCTTTTGATATGATTCGGTACGATCACCGCGTAAAATATTAACTGCTTTAATTTTTTCACGCCATGCCTGATGATAATTTAGTGAAATTTCATTTTCCCTCATCATATCAGAAACAATATCGTTGGGAGTGTATATTCTTTTGGTGTCCACATAATTACCTAAAATCAATCCAGCGACCATTTTTTTCATCCCTTGACGCCTTGCATAAACTTGATCTTTTATTGAGCATGTATGAATGTCACAATACTTTCTTATTTTAAAAATCTTTGATTTGTTAATTCTGAAAGAATGAAGAAACCAAGTATGGTACTCTACCACACAAATCAAATAATAGCTATTTAAATTAAAAAAAATTATTTTTTATTTAATACACAAAAAATAGATATTTGATTTACATTCAACTATTATATCCGATTCAATACACACACAAAAAAATCAGGTTGTTACCTGCTTGCGCTTGACCTTTCAGCTTGATACAAAAATTGTTTCACAAATGCGTGCAACTTCATAATATTAGTCAATGTTTGTTCATCCTTGTAAGTCTGTTTTACAGTTATGTTGATATTCGTTACATCAGAAATTATATCCACACGTTCTTCTTCAACTTCTTCAAAATCTGGACTTAACCTGATCAAACGAACACAATCTTTTGAGAATAACTTTCTCCGTTGTGGATTTTTTTCATTACAACTCTGTTGTCCAACACAAACAATTGCTCCTTAAGTTTGGTGAATTAGATCGTTTGATATATCCATAGTTGTAATGTACCGTGGATATTTTAAGAAAAAATCAGCAACCGTTTTCTTCTGTTCCAAATAGACTTTAACACTTGTTCATTGTGTATGACCGTAGTTGGGCATCTATCACTTATTATGTATCTTATTTCAATTTTATTTGAAGTTGTGTCTATCATTAGTTGTGTTACGATTGCTTCTACTAATCCCTTGTAATTTGTAGTTGCATTATACATAATCCCATCAATACCAAAGTTCCTCGGTATTCCTGTTTAAACAATAATTTTACTTTTCATGAAATTGATAAATATACACAAACTCAAATCATCATCATATTATAAAAAATTCAACAATGTAACAATAGAGAATTGAAGAAACACACACAAAAAAAATTCTTCAAATTCATTTTGAATGCAAAATATTCATTTTCATTAAAAAATTTAACATACTTGACGAATCCCATCTCCCTCCATGACGTATCATGATTGAATGCAAATTATCAGAATTCATATTTGTTATCAAAAGAAATACTTATTTTTGCTTTTCTTTCAAATAATAATCCTCAGCAATTTGTTAGAAGAAGCCGAAATTACGTTTAGAAGTTTACTGTCAGAATTTAATTGTGTACAAAGAGGAAAATAGTGTATGAAGATGGAATCTTAATGCAAGCATTAAAATAGGAAAAAATATAAACGGTTAGAGGGATTTGGAGGTGGATTAATATCGGTAATTAAGGTTAACTATTTTTAAAGAAAGAATATTGTATATTAGTTGTATTAAATTTTTATTTTCCTTTTCAGTAAATTCTTTTTTGTATTTTTAGAAAAATAAGAAAAACCTTTTTAATTACTTTTTTAAAATGAAAGTTGCTACAACTTGAAAATTCAAAAGTTTTGCTATAACTTGTAATAACCAATCTAATAAGTTTATATAGTTAATTTTTCCTTTTTCAAGAAGTATCCAGTCGGGTATATTATTTTCACTTTATAGCCATTTCCTAATTTGGATCATTTTGGCGCATGTAGTTTAGATACAATCCAGACATAATGTTGATACAGTCCATGTGCAATATAGATACAGTTTTCAACTTGGTTCATTCGGCCTTTTTAAAAATATTTCAGTTTTTTTTTCTATAAATTTTTTAATGGAAAAATATTCTATTTTTTAATTATTTAGAAATAATAATTAAATATAATTATATAAAAATGACATAATTGTTATATAGAATATGTATCTATATAAAATATATGTATAGAAATTATATAGTTCTATCAAATATGTCTATGTATAAAACATATATAAAAAATATATAGAAAGTGTATAAAAATTGTATAATTGTTGTATAAAATGTAAAAAATAAATAATTATTGTTTAAATTTTGTATCGAAACTATATAATTTTCATATAGAATATTTATATGTATATAAACTGTATAGAAGGTGAGCAGAAACAGTATAGAACAAGCCAGCAAATTAAAATGGCTAGAAAGTGAAATTTAAATTCTATGGCCATTTTCATGAAAATAATTTAAATTGAAGTGCCGTTTCCGTTCTTTCGGGAAAGATTAATGTAGTTACCACTGGGAAATTAAACTTGCTCGTTGCGCCACATATATCCTAAGGGGGATGAATATTGGTGGGGTTTGATTTTTTTTATAAAAATTTCTTTTGACTTTTTTTAACAGAATGAATTAGAGAATGGTAACTGCTGATTATGAGATTTACATTGAATCGTCAGTGGAATATATCTACATTGAATCATTAATGAGTTTATGGTTGCTTCTGTCAATGAGAAAACGTGAACATTTTGCCACATATATATGTCCTAGGTGGACGAATTGGTAAAATATTGATGGTGGATGTTGATATTTTTTTTTTAACATGATGAATAGAGAATACTTAATAAATGCTGACTGTGAAGTTAACGTTGAATTATCTGCGTAAGTAAAAGATTAATTCTAGCTAGAGTTTAGAAACGCGAACGTTTCGCCACATCTAACTAGGTGGACGATTAGCCGTTTGTTGATTGTGGAAGTCAATCTTTTTCTTGACCATATTTACATAAATAAAGGAATAGTAATAAGTTTGAACATAATAATCGTTAAGAGAGTTCTGGATATATTCTCTTGAATATTAATAATTGAATTTGGTCGAGCTATGTGTGATAAAAATCATTTATACAAACAGTTGGGACTTGATCATGAAAAAGTGAGTAAAACTCAATATCTCGAGATTAGGTCTTGCATAAGGGTAGATAATGAATATAAATATACATTTCAAAATTCACATCCTCTTGAAACATACTATGCCAACGTTAGAAAGACGAACTTGTCTAAGTATTAACTTTTGAAAACTATACTAGAAAGAGAGGAGGATATATGACCTCCACTATATCCAACAACTTGTCACCGACTCACCGTAGACAACTTTAGTTAGTGACTTATGAATTTGCGTGAATTCAATGATTTTTACTGATATTATATAAGTATTAATTTGAAATTGGTATAAAAATCATAAACTTTTGAATTCGCCTATGATAATTAACCTTTGGCCCAATGGAGAGTCATAAATCAGAAAGGCAAAATCACCTTTTAAAATGGTTGCGACCGGCCTTGGTCATTCTCAAACTCTTGTTAACCTTCTCTTTTCTTTCCTTTTTCTCTTTAGCCTCTTGCCATTAATCTATACTAGTTTAGGTGTACGCGCTTTGCGCGTGTATCTCACTTTAATGAATTTCAATGTTACACTAAATAGAATTACTAATATATATAAGCGCGAGTGGGCGGCTGGAAGCAGGCAGCTGGCGGTCGACATGCCTGCTTCCAACTGCCTGCTTATTCCGTGATTTTACTATATCGTCCTTAATTAATTATTATATGATATTTATGTATTAAAATTTTAATAATATTTAAAAAATAAAATAGACATTTATAAAGTAAAATAGACATTTATGATATAGCTGTTTCAGGTGTTTCAATTATAATTTTACTATATCACCTATAATTAATTATTATGAGTTATCTAAGTATATAAAAATTAATAATATTTTTTTTTTAAAAAAAGATGAAATAAAAATAAAATTATAAATTATTTTTTGATGTTTTAAATTAATTTAACATCTTATGTGAGGCCCACTTAAAAAATTTCACAAGTATTTTTATAGCAATTTTTTTATATCACTTTTAATTAGTTATTATGAGTCATTTAAGAGGTGTCGGTTTCACTATTTCAATCGTGATATTTAGTTTACTCTCCAAATTATATCAGTGTTGCTTAAATTGAAATAGAAAAGAAATATCATAAATTACCATAATTAAAAACTTAAATTACTTTTAAAGTCTAAATTAACTATCAATACCATAAAAGTTTGAACAAAAAGAGTATTATAAATTACAATAGCAAACAACTTAAAATAGTAAATTACAACGTCGAAAAAGTATTATAGATTACAGT
>NW_025822807.1:129015-182500 GCF_002878395.1 Capsicum annuum | reverse complement strand
CTTAAAATAGTAAATTACAACGTCGAAAAAGTATTATAGATTACAGTAGTTATCGACGTCATATTAATCAGGATAAAGGGATATTACTTGAAAATTACGTTGAAAGTCGCATAAATCATACTAATATAATTATCAACTTAAAATATCTAAAACTATATATAACAAATTTGATTGACTTTCTCAAATATTTCATAAGCGTCATATAAACTAAGATAAAAAAGTAGCATATTGGGCCCGTACTAGCATGGGCTCCAATATCTAGTATTTGTTTAAATTGATAAAGATGCGTATAATAATAAAATTCAACCTTTACCAAAAAAATTCTCATAGTCGATTGACATTCATCTACCACTTGTAAACTATAACAAAACAATATAGTAATAGAGATATGAAAACAATACAATTAAATCTAACATTTACAAAAAAAAAATAATTCTCAAAGTCGATGGACATTCATCTATCAAAACAATACATCTAAACCTAACCTTTACACAAAAAAAAATTCTCAAATCAGAGATATCAAAACAATACAATTAAATTTAATCTTTACCTAAAAACTTTTTTCAAAGTCAGTTGATATTTATCTATCACGTGTAAACTATAACAAAATAATATGATAAAAGAGATATCAAAACAATACAATTAAACCTAACCTTCACACACTAAAATTCTTAAAACTGATCAACATTCATCTACGACATGTAAACTATCATTTACGACATGTAAACTACCACAAAACAATACACTAATAGAGATATTAAAACAATACAGTTAAACCTAATAAAAAAGGACGACTTGAATGAAAACAAAATAAGAAAATATAGTAGAAGTAAAAAAAAGATATATATATAACCAGAAATAGTATTTTAATCTAAAGACAAATTTACAAAAATAAAAATCTTCATAAATATCTCTTCGTGTAAATATAAGGTAGAGTAATATATTTATTTTAGAATTCTAATTATGATATATTAAAGATAAGAAAGGAAAAATAATTTATCTTTACTAAAAATACTACAGGAATTTTATACCTAAACAAATTATACTACTATCATACATTCCTAATAAAATAAGGAAAGAAAATTGATTTATCTTAACTAAAAAAACAGTACACGTAATTTATAATTTTTTCAAAAATATAAATTATAAGCAAATTTTTAAAACCAAATTTCCAAGTTGTCTTTTTCCTATATAAAATTTGATCAACTTACATGAATTCAAGTATCATAAATGAATAAAAAGAAAAAAAAAATGTATCACATATTCTGATAACCTTCTTTTGGTAACTTAATGGCTGGAGTATTTATTCAGCCGAATAATGCCTAACTTTACATCGCTTAATACTAAAAACAGTACACGTAATTTATAATTTTTTAAAAATATAAATAATATTTGCTTTTATGATTGTATTTATTTTTCAAATATAAGGTACTATAATTAGGACTCTTTTAATAATGATGATTTTTATTTTTTAAAAAATATATATTATTAGTATTTATGTATACTTGTAATTTAAAAAAAATAATAAAAAGATGATTTTGTTTAAAGGAGAGTGTTGTAATTTAAAAAAAATAATAAAAAGATGATTTTGTTTAAAGGAGAGTGTTTTAATGAAGGATAAAAAGTTCAAATCACTTTTCTAATGGTCTTCACACTTTTAATATAGTATAAATATAGATATAGATATCGATATAAATATAGATCGTAGATTATAGATTATAGATTATAAATATAGATATAAATATAAATATAAATATAGATTAAACAACATATTTTGTCTTTTTGCTTTATTTTAGGTCAACATGCACGCGTATGTTTATCCCATTGCTTGATTCCAAAGCTTGAAGAAAGAAAAGCGTGGAATGGAGAGACACTCTAACAACCCCAACCATGGAGGCCAAGTCCAAGGAAAAATTTATTTTATAAATAAAAAAGACTTATTGTGATAAATGATGTCAGGCAGCCACTTGGAGATGATGCTAAAGCCTAAAAGGATTTGGAGAATGGAGAGACTATTTAGGTGTTTCGATTATATTTTGTTGAAAATGAAGAGAATATTTAAGGCTAAAATTGAAAAACAGTTATCTAAAAGTTATGTGTTTCTACATGAATTAAGTTTTAAAAAAACTAAAATGTTGTAAGTTAAAATCATTATAAATATTAGACTGCAATAAATTGTAAATATTTAACTTTGTGGCCAAATGAAAGGGGGCATGACCAACCAACAAAGATTGTGACGGATTGATAAGTATTTTTTGATCGATCTTAGGTTTGAGTCTCATTGTATACGAAATTACCTTTATTGTGAAATATGTTACTCGGGGGAGTTGGCTAAAAGACCACTTCCCAAACTTTTTTTATGATATTTAGACACCAAGTTTTTTTAATTAAAAAAATAGTCACTTTAATGGGACCACCGAGAAAAAAATGCAACCTTAACACTCAGCTTATAAAATATACACTTTAGCCCCTTTCCCCATTTCAACCCTATTTTTTTTAAAACTACACTTTAGTCCATCTCCAAAAATATAAATATTGGATAATTAATTTAAAAAAAAAATATACCAAAGCTTCTCAACCAATCCACTACCAACCACCCAATTTTGGCTCCATTTTCTTAATTTTTTGACCATTTTTTATTGAATTTTCCGGCATCCATCGAAAGTGACCATTTTTCGGTTATTATCCGTCGAATTTTCCGGCCATTTTGCCTATTTTCAACTCCAATTTTTTTTCATTTTCATACAAAGAGCTTGAAAATCAGTCCCACATTTCGAAATCGTTTCTTAGCTCAATAGCAACATTCCAACACTCCTTAGGTTGTTTGTAAGCTGAAATTCGTCGGATTATTTTGGTGGTCGTCGGAAAAGGGTTGATCGTGCACTGTATGACCAACAGCTAAGAAGACGACGACTTCAGTCTATTAAGTCTAGGCGCATAAACCACAATTCAAGTCTATTAAATAATATTATCGAGGTATGTTAAGTCAATTATAGATTACGTGGTTGTTGGTAGTATATTTTCTGGTGAATGGGAGGAGACTCCTAAATGCAGGCTTTGGAAAACTGCGTCTAAGGAGACAGTGTCCATTTCCCTTCATCGCAATGGTTCATACATCGATATGGTTAAAGGCGTAATGGAGAGCGGTGAATTAAGTTGTGATCAAAATAAAGTGGTAATTAGTTGATGAACCGGGGGGGGGGGGGGGGGGGGGGGAGAGATTCCATCCAACGTTCATAAGAAATGATAGACACGTGGAATTATACATACTTTGCATTGATTCTGATAACTATAGACCTATATTGTAAAGTCCCGGGAAAAAGCTTCCACATCAGCCCCACCCCCACCCTCACCCCTACTTCCACCCCTGACAGTGGATGATACGTCAACAAAATACGATTTCATGGGTGGTAATGAATGGGATAATAGTGAAGATTATGAAAAAAAAGAGTGTGGAGGATGTGAGGACGGGCAGCTCGAACCACAAAAAATCACTCTTTCTCGGACGACACCAATCTTTTTGTAGAACAAACATTCAAGGATAAGAAAACATTAAATCTTTTGTTGAAGCAGGCTTCGGTGAAAATGTTGTTCAATTACACAGCGGTGAAGAGTTATAAGAAATACTTGAGGGTGAGGTGCATAGATCTTACTTGACGGTAGATGATGCGCGCATATGCTATCGAAAAATTGGGTTGGTTTCATATCGATAAGTGCGTGAGAGAGCATACTTGTGGCGTTGATCATGTCATGGGAAAGCACAAGAATGTCACCATGGAGGTTATTGCCTCACTTATTTTAAACTTTTTCATCGACAACAAAGGTCCAAGCCCAAAAGAGATCGAGAAGATCGTATTTAGGGAGCTACATTGCAGGCCGGGCTATTGGAAGTGTTGGATGGAAGGCTTCATTGCGAAGAACATAGTTTGAGGTACGCCCAAGCACGGATATGCAATGCTTACCGCATTTTCATATGTTTTCAATGGCTTCAATCCTGGGTCTATTAATTCCCTGATGGTCGACGAGGAGTCGGGCAGGTTTATTTACTACTTTATGGCATTTAGGGCTTTCATTCATGGATATGCACACATGAGAAAGGTTTTTGTCATTGATGGCACGCATTTGTCCGACAAGTACGAGGGCATGCTGTTGTCTGCTGTCGCTCAAGATACGCAGAATCATATCTATCCCTTAGAGTATTGTGTGGTGGATAAGGAGAATGATGCATCGTGGGGATTCTTCTTCGAGAATCTTAAGGCCTTTGTCGTTGATAAAGCAGAGCTGCGCATTATATCCGACAGACACGTAAGCATAGCCAACGCCCTCGCAAGGCATTATCTGCTTGCGTATTACGTTGTTTGTATGAGGCATCTCGATGAAAATCTCTGAATAAATTACTATTGTTCCGATTCTCTCTATTTGTACTACCATGCGGCCAAGGCGTACACATTGGAAGAATTTAATGAATACTTCAACGCCCTTAAAGAAATATGCCTTAGCGCAGCAGCTTGCCTCGAGCATGAAATTTGAGTTAAAAAGTGGATTTGGGCTCACTTTCCAGGTAATCGATTCAACTCCATGACCTCAAACATCGTCGAGTCGCTCAACTCAATGTTGTGCGATGAAAGAGAGTATCCAGTGGTGACCATTTTCAATTCAATTGCACATAGGTTTGGAGAAATATTTAGAAAGAGGTATGCAGAGGTGGACAATTCAAAGACAACATTCGTTTCCATAGTCGAGACGATCTTGAAGGAAAATATGACCGAGGGCGACAAATTATATGTGAACAATATAAACAGAAGCACCGACAAATTCACCGTGCGTGGTTACGGTCTTTCCGCCAAAGTTAATCTTTAGAGACGGTCATGTTCTTGTAGAAAGTACGACTTGGTGAAATTTCCATATGCTCATGTAATGGAAGCGTTGCATTTGAAGAACGGGGATGAATACAACACTAGCATTTACAACTACTCTTTGCAAATATATTCGAAAAAATCATACCTCCTTGCATACTTGGAACCTATTTATGCAGCACCACTGAAATTGGAGTGGAGTGTTGCGCGAGAATATCTAGAAATGCAAGTTCTTTCACCCAATTTTGATTTCAAACTCAGGAGGAGGAATGTGAAACGCGTTAAGGGTGTGTTGGAGCCTTCAAGGTACAAGAAAAGAAAAAAGTGTTTCAAGTTCAGAAGGTCAGGACATAAGAGAACAACATGCAGCCTTAACGTAGGATAATAGGATTGGCATTGTATTTTATGTTTTTGATTTTTCAAATGCACTGGACAGTATGTAATGTGTATTTTGTTTTGAAAACCACTGAACTGCAGTCAAAGTTGACTTTTTTTGTTATGCATTATCAATTCCAGTTCATATATTATATACTACGTAATAAATAGATTATAGACTAAATTAATTGATCAGCCTTATAATATATAATATATCAGTGTTTCATCTATAGAGTAAATATTCAATACGTAGTGTATGATAAACCTATCTGGTTGTCTATTGAATAAATCCTTTTCTTCATACAATGTAGAATTCAAAATTATTATGACGCATTGGAAAGGGTGCCAATTTGAAAACTGTCATCCCAAGTTCTGAAATAGACTATACACATTACACGACTGGACTCAAAATATATAATATATCGATGCATGGTCTATATGGTATAGGTTAAACTACATAGTATATCATTGATCAATAGTGTAGTCTATTAAAGAATCCCTTTTCCTCATACACTGAACCTTCCAATGTAATTATTACACTTCGAAAAACATGACGGTTTGAAATGACTCGACTGTCACACATTTTCTTTTCCAGGGTCTTGTCATCGATCAACGGGAGCTGGACAGAGAGCTTCGGAGGATGGCTCATTTTCTTCGAGCCATAGCTGAGAGGCTCAACTTGGACCCCCATGAACTCATCACCCTCCCTTCATCCCCCTAGCCTAGTGTAGTTTAGTTTAGTTTGTTTTGTAGTTCATTGCTGAATGAAGCTTTCATGGTAGGATTATGTAAATGAAAGCTTCATTTTTTGTCTTTTTGTTTGGGATCCCCCCCCCTCCAAAATTATAAATATAGACGCAATGAACTTTATCTATCTATAAAAAAGTTTATGTTTTTATGATATTCTATTTATCTACAATGATTTGTTGGTGTTTCTTCAGTAATGTATGTTTAAAGATTTGCAAACCTTATTTAAACTCGGAGTACAGTACAAATAAATAATCGACTACGCTAAATACGAATTCTATAATCGATCGGGTCGCGTATGAATATATACTGATATCAGTGTTGATAATCCTGTATATTGATATATTATCAATTTTTTTAGAGGTCGATTATAGACCTATCACATAGTCTATGATCAACTTATTGAATATATTGACAGCTTAAACTAATGGCAAAAAAAAAAGAAATTAAATAAAATAAAATTAGAGTATATCAATTAATACTATTAAAATATTATAAAGAAATTTTGATACATCAATTGTGAGTTTCAATCACTTTTGGACGTGATCAAGTGTTATCTAAGTCAAGGTGTAGTCGTAGATCATTGAGATGACACAAAAAAAAAGAATAACTAAAATAAAATAAATATTAATCATCCAAAAACTAAAGAACGACTACATATCATGACAAGAGATTAGACGTGTGTGATGACCATAAGGAAGAGTGGTGGTTGTAACTTGTGAGTGTTCAATGGACAACTAGTGTATGAGAACAAGGAGTCCTTCTCGACAGAGATGCTTATTCTAGGTAATTGGTTGATACTATCATTGCCCTCACCTATACTCTTTTGATCGAGTGTCCAATTATTTTGTAATCTCATATTCTGATATTTAGTCACTTTACATTGCTTGAATGATGTTTATTTATTTTATTTTATTTTATTTTATTTCTCCCTTTTTTTAATCTCACCTCCTTTGAAAATAGACTTAGTTGGTCGATACATAACTAATAATATAGTCTGGTATAGATAAAACTAATTATCTATAATATACTCAATATACAAACTGAGTCTATTTTCAAAGGAGGTGAGATTAAAAAAAAAGAGAAATAAAATAAAATAAAAAAATAAACATCATTCACGCAATGTAAAGTGACTAAATATCATAATATGAGATTACAAAATAATTGAACACTCGATCAAATGAGTATAGGGGAGGGCAATGGTAGTAACAACCAATTACTCAGAGCAAGCGTCTATGTTAAGAAGGACTCCTTGTTCTCATACACTAGTTGTCCATTGAACACTCACAAGTGACAACCACCACTCTTCCTTATGGTCATCACACACGTCTAATCTCTTGTCATGATATGTAGTCGTTCTTTAGTGCTTGGATGATTAATATTTATTTTATTTTATTTCTTCTCCTTTTTGTGTCATCTTAATGATCTATGACTACATTGTGTCTTAGATAACACTTGATCACGTCAAAAAGTAATTGAGAGTCACAATTGATGTATTAAAATTATTTTACAATATTTTAATAGTGTTAATTGACATACTCTAATTTTATTTTACTTTATTTCTTTATTTTTATTTTTGCCATTATTTTAAGCTGTCAATATATTCAGTAAGTTGATCATAAACTATATGATAGGTCTATAATCGATCTCTGTATAAATCGATAATATGTCAATATACAGGATCATCAACACTGATATCAGTATATAATTCATACGTGACACAGTCAATTATAGAAGACATAAACATTCTTTAGAGACCCTTTAAAGTAAATAATAATCCATTTAAATTTTCTCCAATGGTACAATTCTAATGGGTAGAATTTTTCAACTGTCAGATTTTGGTAGCCTTACTATATTAATTAAAGGGACCCTTTTGAACTCCTCCATGTTGATTTATTCATAACTTTCTAGTTTTGCATCAACAATAACAATGTCGCAGTCATCTCAAACATCCAAAAGTTCTTATATTTGTCATTGTGGTAATCCTGCGGTGTTGAAAATATCACGAATTAAAAGGAATCCGGGTTCAAAATTCTACAGTTGTGCGGTTGGAAAGGTTTGTTTTTGTTTAAATAAAAATTTATTTATGTTCATCTCATAATCCAATTTACTAATTTATCCTAGTTATTTTAAGATAGTGGTGGATGCTTTTATTTTAAGTGGATTTCCTCCGATTTTGAGGTGTCAAAATTTCAAGGCATTACCAAGTTTGAAATGTTGGAAAGGTTTAGAGATTTCGAAGAAAATAGGGATCTTCTAATGACATTATATAGAGAATCGAAATACAAGATTGATCACTTAAAGGGATTATTGAAAGACATCGAAATTGAGAGGGATCAACTTAAGCATAAGTTGGTTATGGCTGAAGAAAAAGAAAAGGGCATAAAAATTATGGTGTATGGTTTATTATTAGTTTTAGCTTTTTCAAAAGGTGTAATGGGGCTGTAGTGGGATTGAATGTATTCTGACTCTTTTATTAGTCGACTACTTTTTACTTATATTATATATGGTTTACCTTTTTAATTCATCGACTACACAACACTCTACTGTATATGCTTTACCTTTTAGTCAGAGTCTATAATAAACGATGACATTCATGTAAAAACAATGATACATTGATTATATAAAATGAAAAATGTTTATCATAAACTATAAAAGTAGTTTCAAAAATAAAATTGTTCATCTCTACACATCCCGAGCTAAATATTTAAAAAGTTAAGATTGTCTAGTCTAATAAAAATAATCATCAGCCACAAATAAAAATTAAACATTATCTAAAATTCAACATTTTCTTCTTCCACTTGCATCTTATCGATATCCTGAGTAACTTCATTAAGAAATTCATTTAAGTTCAAAAATTTATTTTTATTTTCATTTTCTTTCTCCACGATGCCTTTTTTTTGGTGCATCATTTTTCCTTCTTCTTTATGTTCTTCTCTCTTTTCTTTCTCTACTTCTTCTGCATTCTTCTCTTCTTCTTTCTCTCCATCTCCTTCATTGTTTTCTTCTTCATATCCACTTTTCTCATTTTTATTATCTTCATCCTGCCTGCCTTCGTCATGATCCTCCTTCTCTATACCAGATGATCCATCAACTTTGTTTTCTTCTTCACAAACATCTTCTTCATTTTTTTCTTCTTCTTTCTCTTCGTCGCCTTCATTGAGATTTTCCTTCTCTACAATAGATGCAACCTCAGGGATCATCATCTCATCAACATTGATCAAGACCTGTTCCAAAGCTGCTATCTTAAGGAGCATTTCTTTAATGCCGCTGTCATCGCGGATAACCCTAACCACTGAATGATGACTTTGCACCTGTACACCTACATTTTTAAGTATTTACCATTTATAATAAACTAAGATATCGATTGATGAAGAATGGTATCGATTCTATTATAAGTAAAAGAGATTATATAAAATATGCAACTTCTATAATATACAAAGTAGATATTACCTTCATCTTCATCTCTCTTCTTTTGTTTCTTCTTTTTCTGCACTCATCAGCCTCTCCTCTTTCACAAAATCAACGATGTTCTTGATTGGCTCCTCCAGCCTAAACATGCCCTCTTCCAGATTTTCAATCATTGGTGTCTTTCCTGATGCTTTCGGTTTACTCGTCCCCTCACCAAGGATGACATGCCTTGAAACAACATTTTCACCCAAATCTCGATCATTATCCCCATCCTCACCATCCTCCAATGAGGAGATGACAATCACTCCCTCCAGAGGGGCCTTTAAGCTATCGATGAATATATCCTTCGGTTCGTCCGTGAATGCTTTAAGCTTTTTAATGTAGTGCTGCTTCATTTCACGGACTGTGGGAATAAGGTATGGGTGCACTCTCTATAGATAAATAGGCAAATGTGATTGATTAGCAACATAATATTGGTAAAAGTATTCTTCGGAAAAATAGTTTCATAACTTTGTGCTCCATCCGTTCAGATATGGATCACCTTCGATTAGTTTATCACCTTTTGAGATGTGCCATCTGAGAAATCGGGAAATGGGTAGTGGGTCTTCAGTTGATTTACCATTTCCCCTCTTGAGCGCAGGAAAGGCTTCGTATATCCAAATTTGTAATCAAAAGAAAAAATAAAAACATATAATTGAGAGTCAGTATAGTATAAACACCATAGATGAATTACAGTATATAATAAACTACTTCAATGGTTTATAATCAAATACCATAAATGCCCAGGGAAATTTGTAGAGCACGTACGATGAAACTTTCTTTGTTATAAATGTCTTCTTCTGCCTGCTGAAGTCTATCCGCTTCTTTAGATAGTCTAGAGTCAAGGAAAATGAATCCTTACCCCAAGGGTATCTCTCAAAGAAGCTCAAGTTATCCACCATCTTTATGGTGTCTATGTCTACGGTTTTTGACTAGTCGCGTGCAAGCAATATGCAGTGTACGAACCAAACCAAGCAACATTTAAACTTGTCCTCCTTGTCCAGCCTCCTACCTCTAATAAGCTTCATCAATCTCTTCCCATTTACACTCCTCTTTTTCACAATCTTTAGTAAAAAAGCTTCACCCTCCTCCATCTCTTTGACATATTTTGAATCACGGGGATAACTCCCACAGTTTAAACCCGTGATTATCACAAACACCTTCAGGCCGAAACATGCAGGCCTGTCATTGATGCAAAACCACATTAAATGCAGCTTGTTGTTTTGTTTAACTAGACGAAGAAGTGTATAGTGGACAAGCTGTCCGTTGAACTTCATATATTCTGGCAAGTCCCATAAACCACCAAAACAGTAATTCTTAAACCTAGACTTCAGACGTTGATCAACCACGACTTGTTTGAATTCATAAAACATTTTCAAACGGGACCTAACGGATATCTTAGCCGGAAATGATCCTACATCATCCAGGACTGTGGCGAGGTCGTACCTCTCAGCCGAAATAAACCTTGTACAGTGGGTCAAGATCAATGCTTCCTCATCTATCCTAGCCTCAATTTGTATTTCCTTCGGCTCATCTCGAATCGAAGCTTCAACAGCTTCCTCACTGCAATTTCTATTCTCTGATTCATCGACTACTCATTTTTTTCTTTTCTCAGACCTATTAACTTCTACAACCTTGCGTCTTTTACCTCTAGCCATTTGTTATGATCTACGGACAAAAAATAACATTTCTCAACTATAACAATAAATACAATACCTAATCGACCTAGCAGTCTATTAACATGACAACAGTTGTAGCACCAAAAAAGCCTATTTACAGAAAAAGTTTCTTCCAAAACAACTCTATCACCCACAAGAATATGCATCTAAATGACCATTATATTGAACAAAAATAGGATGAAACCTAGATTTTTAGCACGAAAATTGAGAAAAATTGTTAAAAAAATTTCAATGCAATCGTCGAGGGAAATTAAAATCCAACAAAAATAATGCACAATCAAACCAAATACCAATTTAGAAACATAAATTTTAAGTAAATCAAGCCCCATTTTTTCAAAAAAAATCAATTTTTCAGGTCCAAATATCAAATACGAGTATGATTCAAAACAAGGAATCCCCAACATGAACATGCTTCTACAACACCATTACATTGGAGAAAAATTTGAACAAAAATCATATATCTTGCCACATTACGGTGAAATTAGTGAAGAAATTTCAACATGCAATAGCCAAGGATAATCAATATACACCAATTATCCATCAACAATCAAGTAAATACCAATTAAAAATAATCAATTTCCGTAAAATCAAGTCCCATTTAATTTTTTTTTTAAAATCCAACGAGTTCAACCGCCACAAATGAATTCAGAAAAAAATAAAAAAAACCCCATCAATATGGAGCACAAATTAACCAAAAAGTGAATATAACTTACCTAAAGTTGAAGATCGTAGTTGGAGGTAATTTACACAAGCTCTAAATTGAAAAATGATGGAAAAGGGAGATGAAGTGGGAGAGAGTAACGAGAGAAGATGAGAGAGAATTTTTTTTTGTATTTAATGAAAGAGGGGTTAAAAATGTGTTTAATAAATACATAAGGGGTTCCAAAAGATTTAATAAATACATAAGGGGTGCCAAAAGGTTTTTTTATTTTACACTTAAACCCATACCCCATAAAACCCTAAAAAATTAGGTCAAGTAAAAAAAAGTGTCTTTTCTTCAAAATAAGTTTTCAAAGTGGACTTTTACCTAAATCTTCTCATGTTACTCCAATGTGAAATTTTTTGATGCAAATTTAAATTTAATCGAGGCCTAATGGGAGCATTTTGCTAGAATGAGATGGAGAAGGATGAGATTGACGCACCATTATTTGATTAAAGCAATAGAATTGGAAGAGATTTAAAGAATGTAGACGATTGAAGAAGGGTCGATATGGATGTCGCAGAGTCCAGTCCTTTTTTTTTCCTAGATAGATTGACCTAATGTGATCATTTACATTTTCTCTTATATATTAATGGCTCTTGGATGTTACCAAATATTGGTTTACTATTAATTGGTGGCCCCATTACCGATTCTAATTAGATTCTCTATTATTTCCTCCAGCAAATTAGCACAAGAGTTGAAGGAATAAAAGCAAGAATTTACCTGGTTTGTAGAAGATTCACAAAATTTAATTGAAGAATTTATCTCCAATTAGAATTGTGTAGCAACTAGTTCATTTTTTAATTATACATAAAAGTAATTTAATTCAAACAGAAGGTTTTTGTCGTTACAAGATAGTTAGGAAAGAGTGATGTTTTGGTCCTACCAAAATATTTCGTATCTTTTGTGCTACTAGTAAAGTGAGTTTGGAGTCTAAAGTACAAGTTTTTTCATCTAAAATTTTGAAGGGGCGTATAAAAATGAAAAAAATTCCTAAACGAATAAGACAAAAGAAGGTGTTTGTCTTGTAAAGAAAAGATAACTAAATTTTATAAAAAATTTGGAGCCTAAAGGATAAGTTTTTTCATTCAAAATTTAGAAAGAGCATATAAAAATGAAGAAATTCTAAAACGGACACGACACAAGAAGTTTGTCTTGTCTATAAAAAGTTAAAGTCGTCAGGTAATAATAAAGTGTAAGGCGGGAGCACGATTTTACCTTACAGGGTAAATGGAGTCACTTACCTTACCTTCTAAAGGAAAAAGTTAGTAGAGATTGGAAATTTAATTTAAGGTGGTGGGTGTTGTCAACTCTCCTCCAAGGGGAGGAGAAACATTAATTTCTAGAGCTGACACCAATGTACTCCCTCCGTCGATCTTTATTTGTCCACATTTTTATTTTAGAATGTCCAATAATACTTGTTCAGTTTTTAAAATCAATGGACAATTTACCCATTTTTACCTATTTTATCATTGGCATTATATACAATACATCATTAATTGTATTATTCAAAGCAAAAAGCTTATTTTATTCAAAGGGTGATATAATAAAATCTCTCAACTATTTATTGTTTTTCAAGGCATGTGTCAAGTCAAAAGTAAAGAAGTATTTATGAATGAAGGGAGTACTTAGTGAAGAATTTATTTCAACAGCTGATAGCGCAAGGTTGGGAGACCTTACAAGGGAAAATGTAAATAGATTCTATTGTACAAGGTAAAACCGTATTACTGCTGATAATGCATGGGTGGTTTTATTGTAAGGTAAAATGGTCTCCCAATCTTGTGCTAATAGTAGTTGAAATAAATTCTTCACTAAGTATTTTCTCCGTCCATAAATACTTGTTCATTTTTTACTTGACACATGCCTTGAGAAATAATAAATTGATGAATTTTACTATATCATCCTTTAAATATAATAAATTTTTTGCTTTGAAAAATGTAATTAGTGATGCATTGTATTTAATACCAACGGTAAAATAGGTAAAAATGAATAAATTATTCATTGATTTATAAACTGGACAAGTGTTGTTAGACATTACAAAATAGAAAAGTGGACAAGTATAGATGGACGGATGGAGTACATCGGTGTCAGTTTCAAAAAATTAATATTTTTTCTTTTGACATGATCCGAACCAGGGCCTAGTCGTGTCGGGTATCTCAAGTCCAACCAGGACAGGAGACCATCCCCAATACCCCACCGTTAACCACCCCACACCCCATGTCAGATGAATTTCGAACATATAAAAAGTTACAACAATAATAGTCTAAAGACAATAAAGTAAGTCTATAACCATAACCAAATAACCACAACTAAATATCCAACCAATACTAGTCCCAATGTCAATACCAATAACAATGCTAACACTAATATTGACACCGTCCATGCCTATAGTTGTCCGACAAAGCCTCCAACCAAAATCAAAGAACATCTGGTCGGGACATGCCCCTGATCATAGCCAAAATCAAAACCAAAGAAATAGCAATAATATAAAGAAGTCCATAGCATGAACTGAGGTCTTTCAGAGTATGGAAGCTCAACACTTCAATCTGACCCAAAGCTGCCCCCGAATTAAAGTCACTGAGCAGGAGGAATGGTAGTATGGCTGGTTCCTGCATCGCGTGGAGATACAACACTCGAAGACGGTTAGCGGAGTGAACACTAGCATGTATTCTGGGATAAAGATAAGATAATGTCATTATTCGAAACCAAATCAAATAACCGTAAGCAACCACATATATACGTACATATATATACTATGCCGGGATAGGGAACAAGGTTTAGCATGCATTTAAAATCTTAACCAGGATTGTGTAGCTTAACCATCATAAAATCCACCCACTGGCTATATGGGTTCAGCTCCCCCTACTAATAGGCCTCGGTTCATATTAGCCGCGCAAACCAGGGGTATCAAGGAAGACTAAGAAATGCCCCGACCCCACGTTAAACCAAGATTCAATCATATCAATAGTGTGAACCACACATACAGGTCATCAAGACCAAACCTCATGACGATAATCACGAGTTTCCAGTGTCCGTCCTTCGGACCTACACCTTTCCGACTAGCTATCATAACCCTCATTATTGCCCAATTAAAACCTTTAGCGCATAACCAAACCACCAATTCCAGGAGTTAATTATTAAGGAACTACTAAGTGATATCGTCATACCGACTATAGCTTGTAAGTAATGTCACCAGCTAATACTTCAGGGATTTCCATGTACCTCGCATACTCCATTATTTAAAATCACTTGGGAGATTGCTTCATACCTCACAAGGTTTTCCAAAACCATCCTTAGCCATTTAACCATTTTTGTTCCATGCATTAGTTTTAGGAAATAGTCAAACCAAACACTTTGGGGATTCTATTGTACCCCTAGTTCAAATTCCCACTTTCCTCACAACTACTAACCAATTTTACAAAATACGGCTGGGGCTATAACCATTTAAAGAGTCACAAGTTTAAAGAAATTTACCATTATCAAGTTTACCACCATACCCATGGAACCACATGTTCAAAATCATAATGAAAACAAGGAAAACCATAATCAAAACATGAGAAACAATATTCATCCATGACAACCAAAACCCCAACCTTTATTTCAAAACCATAACAATACCATGAAAATCATACAATACCATAAAAACCATACATTAAAACATATGCCTTGAGTTAAATAACAATGAGGGGGAGTAACATGCCTTAGACACCAAGAAGCACGGAGAGAAATCGCCCTTAAAAGCCTTAAATTGATTAGCTTGATGAAACCCTAGCTTTTTCTTGAACAAAGAGTTTGAGAGAGAATTTGAGAGTATTTTAATAAGAATAATATGTTAATAAAGTCCCAAAGGATGTTTTAAGTCTTGGTATCAAAGGGACTTAAGGTGGGAAATGTCCAGAATGCCCCCAACTTAAAAGATGCAAAAAGGTCGCATATGGTTACGAGTCGGTCCCTTGACTCATGACCACAAGCTATGACTCGTACCCTTGAGTCGTCACAAAGACAATGAGTTGGAAACCCATACACTGTCCACCATATGACTCCATGATCCTACTCGTGACCTGACCGTATGAGTCATATGGTCTAGTCGTATCCAAGACAGAACTCAAGAGATTTGAACATTGGACAATATATGACTCAACCCTACCACTTATAACCTATCCTCATGGCTCTTAGTGAGCCACTCAAATCTAAGCTAGCCACTAAGTTTCTGATTTGATTAAGGATCGTCCTAACGACTTATCACCACTCATAACGACTCATACCACCAAGTCATTATCAAGACTGAAAACCCAACAACCACCCACTAGACACCTAACGACTAGGGTCACCTAACCCATACCCACACCATACAACTTGTATGATGAGTCTTTACTAGGACAGTGAGCTCAGAACTCAAGAATTTTCCAAGGATCAAAATCCAGGGTATTTCAATTCTCCCCCACTTGGATCATTCACCCTCGAATGATGGGATAAGGTAGTGACTAGCACGATTAAACCCCCAAACATCTGTACTTTTACCTTTAAGACAGAAAACAAATTATCAAGGAATTCACAATCTACCATTAACAAAGATAAAAAACAAGGATGTTAAGAACAACATATAACTTAAGCACGATTTTCTGGAACGGGGAATATGAATGGATATTTGGACATCATGTCCTCTTTAACTTCCCAAGTAGCCTCTTCCACCTTGTGGTTCCTCTATAGAATCTTTACCGAAGCTATGTCCTTGGTCCGCAACCGACAAACCTGCTGATCCAAGATTTCAATAGGGACATCCTCCTAAGATAGGAGATCCAAAATAGCAATATCCTTTATTGGCACAATTTGTGATGAATCACCTACTCACTTTCTCAACATAAAAACATGGAACACCGGATGAATGGAGCTCTAACTAGAAGGCAACTCCAACTCATACGCAATATTGCCAACCCTTCTCAAAACTAAGTTCTGACCAACATACTCAGAACTAAGCTTTCTCTTTTTCCCAAACCGTATCACTCTTTTCATAGGAGACACCTTCAAGAACACCCTATCCCCAACCTCAAACTCTAACTTCCTATGCCTCGTATTTGCATAGGATTTCTGACGACCTTGGGCAGCTTTAAGCTTATCCCAAATCACCTTCACCTTCTCTATGGCTTGGTGAACTAAATTCGGACCAAACATCTTTGCCTCACCAACCTCAAACCAACCAACAGAAGACCTATACCTCTTACCATAAAAGTTCACAAGTGGAGTCATCCCAATGCTAGAGTGGTAGATATTATTATACGCAAACTCTAAAAGAGGTAAATGGTCAACCCAACTACCACCATTGTCAATCACGCTAGCTTGAAGCATATCTTCTAATGTCCAAATAGTTCTTTCCGCTTGCCCATCCGACTATGGGTGGAAAGCAGTACTAAGACTCATCTTGACCCAAACCTTTCTAAAATGGCTGCCAAAAGTGCAAGAAAAACTACGTACCACGATTTGAGATAATAGAAACAGGTACTCCATGCAACTTCAAAATCTCATGGAGGAATAACCTTGCATAATCCTCTGCCAAAAAATTAGTCCTCACTGACAATAAGTGAGCAGACTTAGTCACCCTATCCACGATGACCCAAATTGAATCAAACTAATTTTGAGAACGGGGAAGATCGGTAATGAAATCTATGTTGATCATTTCCCACTTCCACACAGGCAACTCAATTTCTTGATATAGCCCTCTGGGCCTCATGTGCTCAACTTTCACTTGTTGGCACACCATGCACTTAGATACAAAACTAGCCACATCCCACTTCATATTGTTCTACAAATACATCTCCTTAAGGTCATGATACATTTTGATCTAGTCAGGATGAATAGCATAGCGCGACTCATGCACCTCAGCCAACACTCTCTCTTACAATCCATCTACATCTGGAATGCATAATCTCCCTTGGTACTACAAGGTACCATCACCACTAACCTCAAAAGTCATTAATTTCTTCCCATCTACATCACCCTTGATCCTCATCAAGATAGGATTTAACACTTGCATTTCTTTCACCTTATCACCTAGGGATGAATTCGCCACAACCTAAATAAATACACTACCATCCTCAGAGTCAAAGAGAAGAACTCCAAGGTTAGCCAAATGGTAAACATCATTTACCAATTCTCGGTTTCCCTCATCCAGATGAGCTAGAATCCCTATATATAACCTGCTAAGAGCATCAACAACCATGTTAGCTTTACCTGGATGGTAGTAAAGACTCATGTCATAATCTTTGGGCAGCTCAAGCCATCTCCTTTGCCTGAGGTTAAGCTCTTTCTGGGTAAATACATATTGCAGGCTCTATGATCTGAAAATATATCCACATGCACTCTATACAAATAGTGACACAAGATTTTTATTGCGAACACCACAACCAATATCTCTAAGTCATGAGTCGGATAATTCTTCTCATGCACCTTCAACTGTCTATTGGCATAAGCTATCACCTTGTCATGCTGCATCAAAATACAGCCAAGTCCATAAGGGATACATCACAATAGACTACAAAACCTTCAGTGCCTTTAGGCAAATTCAAAACTAGTGCCAAAGTCAACTTATCCTTGAACTTCGTAAAAATAACCTCACAAGCATCAGATCACAAGAACTTTACCTTCTTCTGAATTAACTTAGTCAACAGGGCAGCTATAGTTGAAAAACTTTCCATAAATCTCCTATAGCAACTAGCTAAACCTAAGAAGTTTCATATATCAGTTGGAGTCGTTGGTCTACGCCACTTTTAACCACTGTAACTTTCTATGGATCCACCATGATCCCTTCACTAGAAATGAAATAGCTAGAAAAGTGACAACATTCAACCAGAATTAATATTTCAAAAATTTGGCATTCAACTACTGCTCCTTTAGGGTCTGTAATACAACACGAAGGTAATCAGCATGATCTACCTCACTCTTCAAGTACACCAGAGTATCATCTATGAACACAATGATGAACAAATCCAGAAACTAATGAAATACTCTATTCATCAAATGCATGAATACCACCGGGGCATTGGTCAACCCAAATGATATAACCAAAAACTCAAAATGCCCATACCAGGTACCGAAGACAGTCTTAGGGATATTCGCATCCCTAATCTTTAGCTAATGATACCCGAACCAAAGATCAATCTTGGATAAAAACTTAGCACCTTGAAGCTCTATCCTTGGAAAAGGGTACTTATTCTTTACCATCACTTTATTCAGTTGCCAATAATCAATACACATCCAAAGGGAAACATCCTTCTTAAGCACGAACAACACCGGTGCACCTTATGAAGAAATACTAGAAAGGATGAAACCCTTGTTTACAAGATCCCTTAGTTTATCCTTAAGCTCTTTTAACTTAGCCGGAGCCATTCTATACAGAGGAATAGAAATAGGACGAGTGTCCAGAACAAGATCAATCTCTCTATCGGAAGGGACACTAGAAAGGTCGTCAGAGAAGACCTTAGGGAATTTATTCACCATGGGGATAGAATGTACAAAAGGACCCTCTGAGTTAGAATCTCTAACCCAACCCAGATAATAGAGACACCCCTTGGAGATTAATCTCAGAGCTCTAAGATATGATATGAACCTTCCCTTAGGAGCTTGGGAACCACCCTCCCAATCAATAAATAGCCCATTAGGGAATTTAAAAATAACCTTATGGGTCCGACAGTCTAGAGAAGCATAGCATGAGTGCAACTAATCCATCCTGATTATGACATCAAAATCAACCATGTCTAGCTCAAACAAATTCACCAACATCTTCCGTCCCCACAGATAACATACAACCCTTATAGACTCTCATGGAAACCATAGAGTCATCCACCAGGATAGAAATAGAAAAAGGGTCCGAAATATACTCTGGACGAAAACCAAAATACACAGCCACAAATGGGGTCATATATGAAAGAGTGGACCCCGAGTCAAGTAAATCGTACACGTCACGGGCAAAGATTTTCAACTTACCAATAATGACATCAGGTAATGCCTCAAATTCCTGATAGGTAGTGAGAGCATAGAGTTGGTTCTAACCAGTGCTGGAGCCAGATGGTGCACCCGTTGGTGCCGGAGCTGATGAAGAGGCAATTGAAACCTTGTTTGCCCCATAAGTAACCTTAGCCACTAGATAGTTTCTAAGCATGTGCCCTAGCTGACCACAGTTGAAGCACTCGTCATTTCCTTCATTACAATAACCCCAATATAATCGACCATAAAATCTCCAGGGAGGATAGGATAGAGCTGATTAGGCCCTTACCCTATACCCTATAATTGTCACTATCATAAAAATACCTGTCATTCAACGACTTTGGTTAGGGAGCACTAGCCATCGAGTAAGACCTAGAATTGCCCTTCTCTTTTGGACCACTTCCCACTATTCCTGCCACCATACTGTTGGCCATCACCCTGATCAAAGAATCTAAATTTCTTGCTCTACCTCTCTCTTATCTCTGCGTAATTCTTTTTTTCTTTTTCAACCTTCTGCATATATACCACCAACCTGGAGATGTCTATGTCCTTGTTCAATAAGACAGTCGTACTCTCCAAAATCAAGTCTCGGGACAATCTAAAAGCAAACTTCCTTATTATAGCCATCATTCTAGAAACCAAGTTCGGAGCATACCAAGACAACTGGTAAAACTTCAAGGCATACTTCTTGACTAACATCTTGCCTTGCTTCAGGTTAACAAAATTTTTCGCGTTCGCCTCCATAAACTCCTGAGAAAAGAAGAAATCTAGGAAAGCACTAGAAAAATCATCCCACAGGGTTGACTCTGCATCGTCATCCCTTGACTGGTCCAATTTATTGTACCACTGATAGGCCACATATTTCAGATGGTAGGAAACAAACTCCACGCCCTCCAAATTAGTGGCATGCATAAAATGGAAGATCTTTTCCATCTCATCCAAAAAAACTTAAAAATCCTCCTGGACCTCAGCTCCAATAAAGGTTGGAGGATTCAATCTCATAAATTAGCCAACCCTTGTGGCCTCAGAAGATGGAGTAACAGAAGAACAGTCTCGGCCTGAGAAGCTACCAACTATGCCAATATATAAAGACTGACGAAACTTAATATTCATCACATCACCCTAAGGAGCTTGAGAAGGTCTATAAAGGATCGGTGGAACTCTAGGAGAACATTCAAGAAATGGAACTATAGACCGAGTTCGGACCCCAAAAGTAGAATGTGTCCCATCAATAATGTCCGCAGGTGGGACAGAGGAGTTTTCATGAACTTCAAATCGTTTGGAAAGCATGATCTTAAAAGCAAACAAATGGGTATTAGAGAAGATTTCAGAGCCTTAGACTCCAGCCCAAAAATAGAACACAAGAAAGAGAAAAATTCTTAAATACCTCATAGCCTCCCCCTTATGAGTGTGGCACACTACACAACCTTAAAAGAGACTCTACTCGATAAGGATTTGTGGAATCCTAATTGACCATGAACCTAGGGATATAATACCAATCTGATACGACTCGAACCAGGGCCTAGAAGTGTCGGGTATCTCAAGTCCAACCAGGACCGGAGACCACCCCTAATACCCTACTGTTAACCACCCTACACCTCATGTTGGATGAATTCTGAATATATAACAAGATACAACAATTATAGTCGAAAGATAATAAAGTAAGTCTATAACCATTACCAAACATCCACAACTAAATATCCAACCAATACTAGTCCCAATTCCAATACCAATACCAATGCTAACACTAATACCGACACCGTCCATGCCTATAGTAGTCCGACAAAGACTCTAACCAGAATCAAAGAACATCCGATTGGGACATGCCCCCGACCATATCCAAAACCAAAACAAAAATAATAATAATAATAAAAAAAGTCCTTCGTATGAAATAGGGTCTTCTGGAGTATGGATGTTTACCACTTCATTCTAACTTAAAGCTGTACCCAAATACAAGTCACTGGGCATGAGGAATGGTAGTATGACCTGTTTCTACATCACGTGGGGATAAAGCATCCTAAGGCGATTAGCAGAGTAAAATATATCATGTACTAAGGGATAAAGATAACATAATGCCATCATTCAAAACCAAATCAAATAACCATATGCAACCACATATATACATACATATATATACTGTACTGGGATAGGGAACAAGGTATAACATGCATTTAAAATCTTAACCTGGATTGTGTAGCTTAATCGTAATAAAATCCACCCACAGGCTATATGAGTTCATCTCTCCCCGTTAAAAAAGCCTTGGTGTATGTTAGCCGTACAAACTAAGGGTATCAAGAAAGACCAAGGAATACCCCGACCCCACGTCAACCAAGATACAATCATATCAATAGTTTGAACCACACACACAAGTAATCAAGACCAAACCTCATGACGATAATTACAATGACACGAACCAAACCAGGGCCTAGTCATGTTGGACATCTCAAGTCTGACCTGAACCAAAGACCGCCCCCAAATACCCAATTATAATTACCCTGTAACCTATGTCAGATGAATTTCGAACATATAACAAGATAGAACAATTTTAATTGAAAGATATTTAATAAAATTCATAACCATAACCATCCAAACATCCCACCAAGCTTCCAACTGGTGTTATCCCCAATACCAATGCCTAAGGCTGACACCAATATCGACACTGCCTATGTCTATTGTAGTCACACATGACCTTTAACTGAAAATAAAGAATATTCGGTCAGTACATGGCCTTGATAATACCCAAAACCAAAGACCAAAAAATAAACAAGAATATAAAAAAAGTCCATAACATGAAATAGAGTACTCCGAAGTATGTTAGCTCACCACTTCAGTTTGACACGAGTGTTGTCCCCGAATCTAAGTTACTAAACAAGAGAAGTAGTAAGGCCGGTTCCTGCATTATGTGGGGATACAACGCCCAAAGATGGGCTAGCGAGTGAACCATAGCATGTACTCAAGAATAAGGATAAAGTAATGTCATTGTTAAAAACCAAAGTAAATTACCATATGCAACCATATACGTATATGTTTATATACTATGCCAGGAAAGAGGGCCGGGTTTAGCATGTATTTAAAACCTTTAACCTAGGATTATGTAGCTCTACCATCCTAAATCTACCCATAGGCTATATAGGTTAAAATCCCCCTGCTGAAAAGGCCCCGATGCGTGTTAGTTACACGAACCTAAGGAAAAGAAACCTAAGATGAATAGTAATCTCCCATAATATAAGTATGACATGATGTACACGGTCACCAAAACCAACCTCACAACAACAAATGTGAGTTTCCAGTTTTGGTCTCCCCGGGACTTCCACCTTCCACGACTTTGATAACATATCCCTCTTTAATCTCATATTAAAACCATTCACACATAACCAACTATTTACCAATGAGTCTTATTTATGAGGTATTAACAATTGGTATCATCATACTAAAATTAGAGCTTGCAAGTCTATCCATTTATGCCACACCAAAGCAATTAAACTAATTTGACCCCAAAGTTTCCAATTAAATCATTACTATGGCAATCAAGGCCTTTCTAATCCATTTAAAACAATTTAAATCAATTTAGGTTCCATTACCATATTATGCCATGCAATGTTTTTACTAATAGTCTAACTATATGTTAAAAGCATTCTCATTGGAATTTTAACAAATATATTGAGGGCATATAGTTTCCAAAGCCAAAACCAAGTACCAATTGACCATTCCCATGTAACCACATGTTCAAAACACAATTATAACATAAAAACCATAAGTAAAACATGGGAAAATACTATTCAACCAAGAACAACCAAAACCCCCAACATATCCTTCGAAACCCAAAATAATACCACAATGATGCCATGAAAACCATTTATTAAAACATGCTTTTAGTTGAATTAACAATGAGAGAGGAGTAACATGCCTTAGACACTAAGGAAGACAGAGAAAAACCACCCGTAAGAGCCTTAATTGATTTCTTTGAAGAAACCCTAGCCTCTTCTTGACCCAAAGCTTGAGAGAGATTTTTAGAGTATGTAAGAGTGCTTGATTGAGAATAGGAGGCCAATGAAGCCCCAAAAGATATTTTAGGTCATGGGGTCAAAAGTAGTTAAGAGGGGAAATGTCCAGAATACCCCCAACTTAAACTATAAAAATTTTTGCAAGAGGGCACTGTTGAACCCCTTCACTCGTATCCATACCATACGAGTGGTACCCTCCACTCATAACTTGATCAAAAAGTTGGGCACTACATTCTATCCAACATATGACTCCAAGGCCCCAACTCATGACCAGACCATATGACTAGTATGGTTCTGTCGTACACTAGGCAAAATATCCTGACCCGACCCGAGGTCCTGGCCGCGATGGGCATCTCAAACCATCAAGGCTCGAGACACCCCTGTCTCTGCCCAACCCACTAGTGATATTGTCCACTTTGGGCCCAGGCCAGTACGACTTTAAAATGCGTCACAAGGGAGTAAGGCTTTCTTACTTATATACCTAGCATCCTTCTGCATTTTGCTGATGTGGTACTCCTTCCTAAGTTGAGGTGTTACATACACCCTCCTTATGGACTCGGCGTACTCGCTGAGGTTTGCCCCATCAAATGTGATTTGCCTACACTCAGGATTGAGGTTTGCCCTGCCTTACCGAGATTTGCCTTCACTTAGTTTAAACTCTGGCCTATATCAACAGGGACGACACAGGAGCAGCTCTGATACCATTCTTGTCACAACCCGACCTGAGGTCCTGGCCGCGATGGGCATCCCAAACTATCAAGGCCCGAGACACCCGTGTCTCTGCCCAACCCACTAGTGATATTATCCGCTCTGGGCCCAGGACCGCACGACTTTAAAATGCGCCACTAGTTAGTAAGGCTTTCTTACTTATATACCCAATATCCCTCCTGTATTTTGTTGATGTGGGACTCCTTCCTAAGTTGGGGTGTTACACAAAATCCAAAGGGATTGACACTGGATAATATACGATTACACCTTACCACTCGTACCCTATATTTACAAATCATAGTGAGCCTATTGTACTCAGAGTCAAGTCAATTTACCAAGTTTCAGATTAAGTGAAGGACCAAACTAATGAACCGCAACCAAACCATATGACCCGTACCCACGAAGTCATAACCACAACAAAAACCCAACCACTATATACTGGACAACTTATGAGTTGGGTCACCTGACCCGTACCTACACCATACGATATTTATGGCATGTAGTATGATGATCAGAAGGTTCAAAACTCAGGAAATTTTCAAGGGCCAAAACCCAAGAAATTTCACATAATTTTACAGTGTCCGTCTTCTGGACCCACACCTTCACAGATAGTTATCACAACCCCCATTATTTCCCAATTAAAACCTTTATCACCTAACCAAAATACCAATTCAAAGAGAATTATTTAGGCATTAATAAGTGGTATCGTGATACCGACTATAGCTTGAAAGCAATGTCACCAGCCAACACTTAGGGGATTCCCATGTACCCCGCAACTTTATTATTTAAAATCACTTGGGCGATTCCTTTGTACCCCAGAAAATTTTCCAATACCATCCTTAGCCATTTAACCATTTTTTTTCCATGCCTTAGTTTTAAAAAATAGCCAAACCAAACACTTTGGGGATTCCATTGTACCCCTAGCTCAAATTCCCACTTTTCTCACAACTACTAACCAATTTTACAAAACCAGGTTAGGGCTATAACCACTTAAAGGGGCACAAGTTTAAAATAATTTACCCTTATCAAGTTCAACCACCATACCCATGAAACCATATGTTCAAAACCATAATTAAAATAATAAAGGCCATAATTAAACTATGAGAAACAATATTCATTCATGAACAACCAAAACCCTCAACCTTTATTTCAAAACCATAACAATACCATGAAAACCATACATTAAATATATGCCTTGAGTAAAATAACAATGAGAGAGGAGTAATATGCCTTAGACACCAAGAAACTCGGAGAGAAATCGCCCTTGAAAACCTTAATTGATTATCTTGATGAAATCCTAGATTTTGCTTGAACGGAGAGTTTGAGAGATAATTTTAGAGTATTTTAATGGGAATAGTGTGTTAATAAAGTTCCAAAGGATGTTTTAAGTCGTGGTATCAAAGGGAATTAAGGTGGGAATTATTCAAAATGCCCCTAACTTAAAAGCTATAAAAAGATTGCATATGGTTATAAGTCGACCCCTTGACTCGTGACCACAACTTATGACTCGTACCCTTGAGTCATAACCAAGACAGTGAGTTGGATACCCATACACCATCCACCATACAACTCCATAATCCTACTCGTGACCTGACCATATAATTCGATTGTCTAGTCATATCCAAGATAGAACTGGAGGGATTTGGACATTAGACAACATACGAATCAACCCTACCACTCATAACCTATCCTCATGGATCTTAGTAATCCACTCATATTTAGAGTCGAGCTAAGCCACTACATTTCTAATTTGATTAAGGATCATCCTAATGACTCGTCAACACCCCTAACGACTTGTACCACCAAGTTATTAACAAGATCAAAAACCCAACCACTACTCACTGGATACCTAAAGACTAAGGTCACCTGAATCTTACCCACACCATACAACTTATAGAACTCTAGAATTTTTCAAGGGTCAAAATCCAAGGTGTTTCACCTTTCCTAGAGGGTGAGTTGATAACAACCACCATATTAAATCAAATTTTGAACTCCCACCTATTTTTTTAGTCAAAGAATAAGGTAAGTGACTTTATTTACCTTGTAAGATAAAATCGTGCTTCTGCCTTACACTTTATCATTACCTGACGGCGTTAACTTTTTATAGAAAAGACAAACACCTTCTTTTGTCATGTCCATTTTAAATTTTCTTCATTTTTATATGCCCCTTTAAAATTTTGAATGAAAAAACTTATCCTTTAGGCTCCAAATTCTTTGTAAAGTTCAGTTATCTTTTCTTTACAAAAAATAGATCCTTAGTAATTTTAATGCAACAAACTAAAAATTCAGTTTTCAACTAATAAAATCAATGAAAAATTACAAGAAGTGACAATCTTAAGATCATAATTATGATAAATAGTAATACTTTCACAAAATTATGTTTTATAGAAAAAATTAACATTTTGTTTAGTGACAGTTACCAAGGGGTAACTCCTCATATTTTTACTCCAACACTTTATCTCTTTCCTTTCTTACTTTACCTTTTATTTTTTTTCTCAAATAACTCCTATTTTTTAGATTTTCATTCCATTTCTCACGTTTTCCTCACGTTGTAGATAAAGATTTTGCTTCACTAATTAAGTTAACTATTAATTTGTAGTTATTGTATAACTACCTAAAAATTTAATAAAATATGTGAAATTTATGATTTTATGTGATTTGACTATTTTAGTCCTCCCATAATTGCATTATGGTATTTTTGGGGTATGGGAGTGATTGGCATGGTTTCCGAAGCATTTTGATAGCAGTTGTGCGAAATTGTGATTTTTGGTGGCTTTGAGTGCCTTATTATGGACTTGTGTAGTTATCATTTGATCCGTGCAACAGATGGCTAAGCGTACTATACCAGCAGATCCAAAATATATATTTTAGGCTAGATAGACCTTTGACTCAAGTCCCGATGCACCTGAGCTCATTTCGATCTGTTGGTCAGAAAGTTGGAAAATTAGAAATATGGGTGTGGGATCCACATTTAGTCAAAACAACCTCGAATGAAAAATTCAACTTTGTCAATGCATCTGAAGTGTCGATTTTAGGGGGGGAGGTATAGTTTGTTTGCGTATATCAAACTCCGAACAAATCTTGTCCACCCTATAGAAGTCTGGGTTGGACCAAAAAAATCTGTTTTTTCCAGGTCTGGTGCAGTGTATAAAATAACCCTTTTACCCTCTTTTTTACCCATTTTGCCCATTCTTTCACCTTTTATCTTGATAGTTAAACCCTAAAAAGTGTGAGAGATTGAAAATAAAGCTTGTGGGAGCTTGCGAAGCTAGATTAACATCTGTTTCTTGATTCTATTACGGATTTAAGTTGAGATTTCATCCTTTTTACTCTAATTCCTTGATTAATTTCTCAAAACCTCAAAAGTCTTAGGGCTTGATTTTAAACCCTAATTTAACTCCTTTTCACTTGAATAATGTTTTAATCTTATAATTACTAGTTTTTCATCAAGTTAACATTCAAAATAACTTTGATTCTTGATTTTAACATGGATTTCAAAGATTTTACCCGATAAAGCTCAAAAATAGTTTTTCTTCAATTTGAACCTCGTTTTGACTAGATTCTACTTAAATTATCTTCTAAATATTTCTAAAAATATGGAAAACAGATTTTTGAATTAAAGTTATAATTTTGTCATTTTTTTCAAAACCCATTTCGGAGGTTCGTTTTGATCCCGAATCAAAAGTAGTCAATATAGGTATCGTTGACTTTGTTTTGACACGTAGATTCCATATTTCTTGGTTTGAGTTAATTTTGGGATCTAGGTTCTTTTTGATCTCGAATCAAAAGTAGTCAGTATGGGTGTCGTTTCCTTTATTTTGATGTGTAGATTCTATATTTCTTGGTTTTAGTTGATTTTGGAATCATTCGTGGAAAGTAAGGCCGTGGGTTCGAAGTGTAGCGGATCAGTTTTGACATTCGATGTAGGTTATGGCTTGGATTTTTCACACTGGATTGGATAGTAAATATTAGTACAAAATGCATGTTAAGGGTGGAACCTAATTATGAAAAATGGCTACTATGTGTTGTTACCGTGTGGGGGCCTATATATGATGTGATTATTGAAATTAAGATATTATGTGATAAGTATGATCGTGTGGAGACCTATGTGATATTGATAGATAGCCTTGAATACATGTGAATAATTGTATTGTGTTGTTGAAATACCTAATATGGTACCATTGGTTTATTCTGATATATTCATACTCGTTGGCATTGGAAACATGTGGAAACTCATGGATGATGAATTATTAAGTGGATATTGGCTCACGTGGTTGTGGAATGTATTATTATGATTGGTTGTGGAAATACCTCATGTGGTTGGTTGTGGAAATACTCATTATGATTGGTCAGACTATGATACCTACTAAGTACAAGCGCACTGTATTCATGCCTACTACGCCCTTTCAGTGCAACTCTTAGATTGAGTATGCTACAAATTGGTTGACTTCGAGCTCCTTCAGATTTATCAAGGTAGTAATTAGACATTCATGTGTTCATAGTTCACCTTTATCTTTCTATAGAAGTTATGTATTTTCTATTTTGGTTGACAAATGTTGACCCTGTGTTGATATTTTTGATGTATTTGACTTATGGTTTGTTGATAACACTCAACTTACTCTAATTTTTTGGGGTAACACTATCATTGTCAATATAATAACCCAACTTAGGTTGGGGTCAAATCCTCAAAGAGTGTAATTTAGTCTTCAAATTCTATGTATGTTGAAAGTCACTAAGCGTTGATCCACAATGTATAATTAAAGAAAAACATAAATTAAATTGGGAGGGTGGGTATGATTTAAAACCTGTTTGAACAAAATTATCTTGTAACACTAAGTGAGAGCAAGCAATAATTTTTTATTAAAATCCAATGAGAGAAGAGTCTTGGGGTTATACTTTTCCTAGGGGTCATACTTGCATGGGTAATAGAGGGTTAGTCTATTTCTTAGTCAAAGATGTGGGTAGGCTTGATTTTAATTCTTAGCGTTAGTCTTTTAACCACACACCAAACTTTACTCATGGATTCTTTTGAATACCTCATGAGTGTGCCAGTTTCACCAATCCAAGACCTCAACATAATATCCCTATTTCTAGGATGAGGCCAATCAATCTAGCTACACATATAACATCCTTATTTCTAAGATAATGCTATGGACATAACTAGTATCAAATAGTTATTCACTACTACTCATCACCCACACCCCTCTTTCGAGGATGATATGGGATCTAATTCAAATTTGGTTTTCACCCACAATTATAAATTAAAGCAAAGAGTAGTAGCAAAAACCATCATCAATAACTAATAATTAGGACTAACAATCAACACCCATATACTTTAACACCCTAATCAAGCATAACCGCCAGATGAATACTTAGCTACTCATGAGATTAATTAAAACAGGTATACCTAAGTTAGCACCCAATGCATCCATTGATAGCAAATCAAGAATAATCCCAAAACTTCAATCTCAAATTATAACTAATATTTCTCTGGGAAAGTTTAGAAACAATTGTCTTTCCCAAATTGGTAAGGTTTCCTCTCAATACCAACTTGAAAATTAGTTGAAAGATGCCTTAAATATGTAAGGGTTTTGCCCTTTGGAGAATTGGTTCAGCTACTTGAAATTACAAAACTGCCCTTAGATTTTTGGCGGCACCATCAGGATTGTCATGGTCTGATCACGATCGCAACTATCACGATTGCGGTGATCCCCTCGAGATCGCCAAGATTTGATCAGGTTTTTACTGGCGCAATCGCGACCCTCAGACCATGATCGCGGTATCTGAGGGTCAATCTCTGCTCCATATTTTCCAGCTTTTGTACTAACTTTACTCTTTTTGTTTCTTACTTCACTTATTTTCTTCCAATTACCTGTAAACCTGCAAACCATGGGAATTAGTGCATTCAAATAGCTAATTTGCCTCATTTACACAATTTAACCATAGTAGTGTGCAAAAATTTTGATGCCAATGAGTATTAAATTTGCCACTCATCAACACCCCCAACTTAAACTTTTGCTTGTCCTCAAGCAATGCCACTTATTACTCAATGAGACTATGCAATTATAAGCCCATTCATATGACCAAATAAACACAATGATTTCAAACTTGGTTAGCACTAAATAGTAGCTCTCAAGCATGGGAAAATCTATTCTCAAAACTCCCCTCAACATAAACCACACTTTTCAAGGATGCAAAATACTTTAAAGAGCAACTAAGCAATAATCACTAACTCTCTAGAAGTGACTCCCCATCAATTAGTGACATATTTAAACTCTTTTGCCTCATTTTTAGAAGATGACAATTTCACCCATCTCAATTAGTCTACATGCCTCCTTACGAAAGAAAATCCCCCACACTAAAGTATTTATCATGCAACACGGGATTAAAGTGAAAGTTCTCACTCACACAATGAATCTCTCAATGGAACAAGTATCATACCTGTCACGACCTGAGACTACCCTCTAGTCATAACACGATACTTGGAACCACAAGTGGTCCCAAGCTAACCCATGAACTGCATACTACTTGAGCAACTGATTTATAACATATTAACTAGTTGGTTCTACCATACGGAAATATAATCATATAAAATTTGGGAAAACTATAATATTGATATAATTTACAATATGATAAAACTGAAGAGAGCACAAAAATTATAAGACTGACTCTGACTGAAATCTATGAAGCCTCTACTATACTGACTATAGATACCTCGGACATGTCTCCAACTACCACTAATCAATACAAATGAATAATAAGGTAAAGTACATGAACAACATCTAACTGAAGACCCCGAAATAGAAGAACTCATCACCTATTGGCTAGAAACTACAATTGTCTGATCATGACGTGTGGACTACAACTGGTACCTACATTATTTTATAATGTAGCCACATAGACGTATATGTGGATCAGTACTTCTGGAATGTACTGATTAAGCGGGGGTGAATGTAGTAAGTAAAACTTATTTCATACGTAATCTCAAAACATGCATGCTAAGTGTAAGTAGACTCACCAAAAGACTAAAATAAACCGAACGCTCAAATATCTTAAAACATGCATAACAAATAGAATATAATAAGTTGGTGAATCATTATACTTAGTTCATTATAAATTTAATTTTATAATATAAATAGAACTGAAGCTGGAAAACAGTAAAACATGGGTACTATATGAACACTGGGTCTAAAACTATGTGATGGAAATTGTATTATCTGAAAATGCAAGACTAAGTGTATATCTGTCATGTTACTGAGATAAATTTGAAATTCAAAACACTAAAAGTTGTAAAAATGAATATCTGAAAGTCTGTACACTTAGTCAAGCAAACCTAAACAGAAATTACACTGAATACTGACTGATACTGCGGGAGGTATCATGTAATCGACATGCCCCAATCTGAGCTAATTGGGGTCTAACCTGTAACCTAATAGAAGAATGACCTAAAGAGATGAATACTAAGAGAAACAAGATAACAAACAAATGAAATAAAGTAACATAGATAGCTTGACATACGAGATTACAAAAAAAAGGAAACAAATCATGTATCAGATGGTAAGACCTCTAAGACCCGCAATAACAACACCAAACTCTTACGGTGATCACTAAGGGAATCAACTTTGCCTTACAACCACCGTTTCTAAGCAAAGATCAATAATGGCTTTTCCAAGCTCTACACTACTTGGCTTTTTCAAGCCCTACACTACACTTTCAAAGAGAGAAGAAGACTTTCAATATCTTTCAATTATCCATAATCAACTAAGGAGCAAATGACCTAATAGAAGACTATTTATAGGCTAGATTATTACATAGCAAAATGGCCAAAATACCCTTAATGAAAGGGGTGGTCATAGAGTGTTTTTCTAATATGTGTAATCCCCAAAATACCCTTAATTAAGGGTGCGTCTTCAATGCTCTAAAACCAAGGGGTCATGCTTCAACACTTGTGGACTCGGGTTGGCATCACCCCATGCAATCTTCCACACATGGGTTTGCTTTATGTCATGCTCAAAATAGGTCCTCTATGCATGTTCTTGTGTACTCGAGGTGACCAAGTCTTGAGTCTTTATGCATTGGCCTCCAATGATGTCTTCAAAAGTATAGATGGCTATTTGGCTTGTATCATCCTCCCCTTCTTGAAAAGAATTCGACCTCGAATCCATACCTTGCAAAACTAAAGAAAGGACAAACAAGCACAACTTTATCATGGCATGAGGGTTAAGGTTAGTACAACAAATAACATCATCATGCCAAGGTGGTATATACTTGAGATTTAACCACAAATCCTTTGCCTTAGTAGTGAAAAGCTTAGTAAGAATGTTACAAAGGAAATAACTATGACAAGTATCATGAGATAAAGAAACTACAAAGGTAAGGCTACCCTTGTCTTAGGAACCATAAAGCACAATTGTTTCATTACCTCTTCAAGTGGCCTCATTAAATGTGGTGCCACTATTGGTCTCAAAGTCCACCAATCCCACATAGCCTTATCAATCAAATAAGTGGACCAACCAACAAGACCCCTACCTCTACTTAATGCAAACTCAAAACTAGCATGGATGTCATCATAGGCAAAGAGGTAGTATAGGAAATAATCAAGTATAAAGACGTGTACGGGTGAAGACAAAGCATTTAAGCACATACACGATCTTTTCTTCAAACAAATAGACAACTTGGCATCCACAAGTTGGGATTCATGCAATTTAAAAATAAGTGTGTCAAGCAAGGATGCACATTTAGAAGTATTAGCCCAAGGAGACAATGACACTTTTGCTCTCGGGTTTTTAAGAATGACACTTTACTTGTCATGTAGACCAAGCAACAAGTTAGGTGCGCCAACATCATCATATCGATATTTGACACCAGGATCAAATGGAAAGAGTGGCCATAGACATGGGTCTAGATAACACTATTTTTCTTCATAGGCTTCACCCAATCTAAAAGACATACTCTCTATAGTGGCATACATATCATCAAAAGAAAATAAAGAGTAGAGAAAGGTATCACTCAAGTCAACTTCAACTAAGGTGTCCTCATGTATGTACTCACTACCAGTTTTAACATTATCATTATGAGTACCCTCAACAATAAAGTCACACATAGTAGAAGAAGAAGTAATTTCCAAGGAATGGACACTTTTTCCTTTTATGGAAGAACCCTCAAGTAGACACATACCTCCACCAAAATCAAATGAATTATTCCTTAAGTCTTTATAGAAAGCAAGCAATTCATCCTTATAGTCATCAAACATGGGTGGGGTGTCATACAAAGGATCACAACCACAATCCATTTTCAAGGAACAATAACTTATTGGGTTTCTTAAGAATTTAAGCAAGTTAAAATTATCATCACCCAATTGATCATTCCTTTCCAAGCCCACACATTCCTTTCCCTTAAGAGTACTCTCATCTTTCAAGAAGAGATTTCCATCTTTAGGAGGAATGTTGTCACAGCATAGTGGGTTAGCATATTGGTTATAGCTTTTAAGACAAGATATACCTTCAACTTTATTCTCACCACTAGGTTCATTAGGAGTGACTATATCATCTTCAAACAAAGATATTATACTTAAAGAGAGTAGGATATATTTCCCGAACAGATTGAGAACAAACACGTTCATCACTCTCTAAAAGATCAATACCAAGTTTCAAAGAGATTTCAAGTACAAGATTATCCCATGAATAGCTCTCGAGTTTACTCTTATTTTGTTGACCAACATCTTTAAGTATTTCACCCACTTGAGTTCTATTAAGCACATCACATACATAATCAAGTGGTGGAATTTTTTACAAATAAGTTGATCAACACCAATTACACAAGACGATGTATTTCCGTTCAACATATAGGCTTTAACACTAGGTAGACATAAATTGATCTTACAAGAAGAGTCAATTTGGTCATCAATAGGATCAACTAGTGTATCCTCACTCACAACATGCACATCATCAACAATTGGCAAAGAATCAATAGACGATGTACTTTCATTCAACACATTGGCTTCAACACTAGGTGGACTTAAATTGATCTTACAACAAGAGTCAATTCGGTCATCAATAGGATCAACTAGTGTATCCACACTCACAACATGTGCATCATCATCAAGAGGCAAAGAAATAATGGACTCACAAATAGATAAGCAACCACTCACACTCAATGGGCTACTAGCCACACAATCATCGTTCACATGCACAAAAGTGTAAGAGTTAGCTATTGTACCTTGACATTCATGAGTATGTTCATCTTTACCTTGGTGTGAAATTCCATCACAAGCTTGGGCAGCGGCTTTTTTTGGGAAGCTCTCTTTGCAAGTTGCTTGGATAATTGGATTTTGAGGAAAGAGTTTGGGTAATAATTGGCGTATAATTTCAATGTGCCATTTCATATTTTCTAGACCATCATTGATGCAATCACATGAGGCATTGAAATTATGGGCAGCCATGGTACCTAACAACAAAAGAAAATAACAAACAAAAGTAAACAAACAAGATTAGTAGTAAAAGCTCCTCACCAGCACTTGTATACACTCACCTTTGTGATCCTCACAATTGCAGCAGTGAATATTGAAAGTTGCTTATACTTCGGTAGTCAATAAGGTGTCAATCACTACTCAGCGGCCAGAATAGATTCTTGTTTGATGGACTAAAGATACAAAATAAAAAATTCTACTTACGAACTTGAAACAAAAAGTTACGATGAATTAAAAATGAGAAAAGCACACAAAGAACAAAAATAGGAAAGAAAAGGACTCAAAACTAACTCACAGCCTAGTAAACAATTACTAGTTTGTCAATTAGCACTAGAATCAACAAAATTGCAACTAAGAATCAAGAATAGAAACCAAGAAATCAAGATTTGAACTCAAAATTTGGTTGTCCCAAAGTGGTGATGTCGCAGCTTGTGGTTGGACATTAATTTTACAATGTTTTTTTTGTTTTCAAGTTGTGTTTTCGGCCAATCTTCAACCAAGGGAGTGTAATTTCAGTTTTTGGAGGAAAAAACACAAGTTTTGGAGCCCTTTTCAAGGTCAAATGAATTTGAATTGAAATGCCCCCCCCCCCCTTGTACTTTCAATTGTACTTGTTCTTGTACTTTATTATTCCTTCCCTTTTATTGTTTTCTTTCTTTTGGATGACTAGGAAGGTTCTTGAAAATTTCCTTGAACAAGTAGTACACTCTCTTTCCTCATTTTTCAAGATCAAACACCCCTTTTTGAATATTTTTCTCCAACAAGATATGAAGATGATGAAGAACAACAAGAATATTCAAGAGTTGACCAACTTTTGACCACGAGGCAAATGACCTCCAAATTCAAATTTTCTTGTAGATCAAGGTTCCTTTTGCCAATATAAGCACAAATAACACAAAATAACTTCAAACCAACATCACAATCACAACACCCACATGGATCAACCTTCAAAAAGCTTCAAACTCAAGTCTAACAATGGTGAAATACTCAAAACAACTCGAATCTTGCTCAAATCTTAGATCTAGATTCTATTAGTACTAGGGAACAAGGATCTAGCACTAGAAACTAACAAAACACACAAAAATAAAGTAGATCTAAGTTTCAAAATCTGCCCAAACATAAAAAATAGGATTAACAACCTTTTTGTGAGTTTTTATTTTCTACACTTCTTCTAGTGTTAGAAACAAGGATCTAACACTAGAAACACACAAAACAGACAAAAATAAAGTCTCAAAATGTGAAAAACCCTAAAAATGTGAATAGTAACTTTTTTTTCTATTTCACTTTTTTTTATTTTCAAGATAACAATCCCAAGATTGATTTTGTTGGAACAAAATCAAACCTTTCTCTGATATCAAATGATAGAAGAATGACCTAAAGAGATGAAGACTAAGAGAAACAAGATAAAAAACAAATGCAATAAAGTAAGATAGATAGCTTGACATATGAGATTACAAGAAAAAAGAACCAAATCGTGTATCAAATGATAAGACCCTTAAGACCCGCAATAACAACACCAAACTCTTATGGTGACCGCTAAGGGAATCAACTCTGCCTTACAACCACCATTTCTAAGCAAAGATCAATAATGGCTTTTCCAAGCCCTACACTACTTGGCTTTTCTAAGCCCTACATTACACTCTCAAAGAGAGAAGAAGAAGACTTTCAATGTGTTTCAAATATCCATAATCAACTAAAGAGAAAATGACCTAATAGAAGACTATTTTTAGGCTATCATATAACATAGCAAAATGGTCAAAATACCCTTAATGAAAAGAGTGGTCATGGGGTGTTTTTCCAACAAGTGTAATCCCCAAAATACCCTTAATAAAGGGCGCTTCTTCAATGCTCCAAAACCAAGGGGTCATTCTTCAACACTTGTGGACTCAGGTTGGAATCACCCCATGCAATCTTCCACACACGGGTTTGCTTTATGTCATGCTCAAAAAGGATCCTCCATACATGTTCTTGTGCCCTCGAGGTGACCAAGTCTTGGGTATTTATGCATTGGCCTCCAATGATGTCTTCAAAAGCATAGATGGCTATTTGGCTTATATCAACTAACCCGAGTTAGAAGGTTCTTAATATCGTGCCATGGGTACTAACATTGACTGACGATGTGGATCCATAAGGTTGATGTCCTAAAGGACTAAGGAGTTACCTTATACTGGAAGGTGTTCTCATGAGATATGTACCAACCTTAAACAGGAAGAAAGACATCTTAAGCATATGCTGGCTACGTAGCTCTATAACTCTGGGGTTGCAGCTAAGGGTCAAACCCTAAACTGGTTGAAATTCCCCCATCCCTAGGTTCGCTCAATGCTAAATCCTACTCCCAACTGAATGACACTGGAATGCTAACTGGTACATGCACTATAAATAATAACTTATAAACTCAGGTCATGGTATTCTGAAAATAACAGTACATATGGATTTTGGGGTAATTAATAACACATAAACTAATAATTCTTATCATGAATATGGATATCTGAGTATACTGATAAGATTCATGGATTAACTGTCTGAATATTTGAAAACCTGAATTTATGTAAATCATATAGGTATCAGGTGTTCATAATCCACCAGCACTAAATGAATATAAAATACAATATTAAAGCTTAAAACTTTGGGATTGAATCATAGTTCAAAGACTCAAAAGCTTAGACATTTCATCAAACACTTGGGAATCATCAATTTGAACATTGGAATGTCTTAAACATAGAAAGACAATAGGATAACATGGCTAAATTCATAACTTCGGGATTCATCTTGAAATCAAATAAACATGGTATGGAAATTTCAATACGCAAACATTATATGAATCATTCTACTTGAAAATACATGAAACCACAACTCGTAATTGAAATCAACAAGATATTCATGGAGATAATTCAACTTGAAACTTGTAAAACTCATAATTTAAAATCAAAAAGGGTTCTTAGGCTCCATGGGTTAAAGGGGACCCATGGATTAACTCCCACATACCTTAAGCTTCTTAACTTGGGAAAAAATCACTGTTCTTGAAGCTTTCTTAAAGATTCTTGAGCTTGGGAAACTTGGATTCTTGATTTCTTATGAAAAGGGCTTGAACCTTGTTCTAGGGGATGGAGGAGGGTTTTGAAATGTGTAATGATTGCTTAGGGTTAAGAGAGAGGAGTTAATGTTCTTAATACTTTATTAAATCATTTTGAAGTGATTAGGTATGGTTTAGGGGTGTGAAATGACTTCAACACCCTTGATTTAAGTCAAAACAGAGCATTTTTGGCACTGGGCAAAGACCTAGGCGACGCTCAGCAAATCACCCAAGCTAAGGTAGGTGATGCATGGCCAATCGCCCAGCCCTTATGTCGGCGACACATGGACAATCGCACACCCTTTACAGTGGCCCTAGGCAATTTGTCATGCGACGCACGACCCTTTGTATGGCCACAACTTTTCGCTCGAGTATCGAATTAAGGTGAAATTGGTACCGTTAGAAAGCTAATTCAATTATTTAAAATTTGGTTAGTCTCTGTAAAATTTCATATATGTAAGAAGTTATACTCATTCAAAGCTGACCCTTGTTGAATCAAATACCAAACTTTGGATGAATTAAAGTTTTTTAGCTCAACTTTGTTTTAAGTGATTCCTATGAACATTTTTCACCTCGAAATCACTTCACACACTAGGGTAAAGATCATAACACATGAATTCAAAAATAAATTTTGGGATTAGAGTTTACACACATAGAAATGATGGTTCGATTTCTAGATAAAAAATATGGGGTGTTACATTATCTCTCCCTTGAAAACATTCGTCCTCAAATGAGACTGGTTAGACTGAGAGTACTGAACTAAGGCAACTAAGATCACATACTCAACATGCATGTCTGGGAACGTGATTTCATAATTGAGTCTGATAATGACACATGAACTGAAATGATTTCATGAATACATGCAATGACATGAGAATGGTTATAAGGCTGAGATAGAAATGAGAGAATCAACTTATGCGTAACCATTACCCCAGGTTGGATCTAGTTTCATAAAGAAAAGTTAAGAGGTCTAGGAAATAAAAACTCAGGGTATTACAATATCTCCCCCTTGAAATCATTTATCCCTTGAACGATACCAACATGGCCGAAATACTACGAAAAGACTGAGTTGATGCACGGAACACTTACAAACAAAATCATGACTGAATATCTGAATCATGATGCATGAACTGAACTGAATTCATAATTTACATGGATGTGAATAAACTATCTCTTGAAATAGAAATATTCATTAAACTTTTGATAGTAAGACTAGATCGAAAGATGGAAAAACCATAGGAACTAGCCTGTCTGACTGCTAAACTGAATTGCTGGCTATACTGACTAAATTATACTAAAATCTTATATTCAACTGGAGTATTTATTCAACACTCTTTCTAAGAAGTTATAATAATATTAGGGATCAAAGGATCTTAGGCATGACCTGATTGAGATATCTGAATATGGAATCACAACATGGCTATATTTTGTAACATGGAACGTAGGCCTATGAAACATAAACTGGAATTTTCTATGCCTTAGACAATACAACTGATACACTCAATATTAGACCTACTCCTCAAATACTCCCTCAACTATACATTCCACTTTAATACCACACTTCACTTGAGGCTACTACAAATATTCACATGGGCACTGATAACTCTATCTACCGAAGTCTGAGCTGAACTAAATTCCCTTTCTATGTTCAAGCCTACTCGAATCTACAAAGTGCACACATAAAACTATAATACTAGTCTTAACCATGAATTCAATACACCATGTGTTTTCATAACTTCATCTCAAGAATAATTCTTCTTACCACTTCATCAACTAACTTAAACCTCTTACTAGGTATTTACTAGAGCACAGTGCATTCATCCACTTATACACCAACATAAAATTCAAGCCTATATTTATAATGGCATATGAATGTCTAAACAAGCACCCATAAAAGCATCTTTCTCATATTCTCTAATACCTTTATCAATCACAACTTCTATGCACTATTCTTAAGAAGACACATATAGAATTCTTAACTAACCATGACATATACAAAAAGGTTAACCTCATTACTCCAACTATATATCCTCATATAAAACAAGCATGAAATAATCCTTCCTCAATAAGAAATATTTAGTCTCTCCCATTAAACTATTAATCATTAATTTTTTTCATCGCTATTATCTGAACATTAGGGAGAGGTCACTAAAAGGTTAGAACATGAGGACCTGAAGTATAAAAGAATACTATGTATAACTTGGACACTTAACTGAGGTATGAGGAATAGAGTATCTATGACATGGATTTATTACAGAGATCAAAACTGAGGATATACATGACATAATCTAAATTTCGCTGATTATTAAGAGTGTAGCATGAGTTCTTGGAATCGAATATACTATAAATCATGAGTACATGAGCTACATGACCTGAGTTTGGAGTTCATGATTTCATGGAACATGATTTATACTGTTGAATGAACTGGAACTCCTCATATTAAAAATTGAGAGAGTACATGATTCAATGAAAAGTGCATGATTATGAGCTATGAACATGGAGCTGATATGTAAGGCATGAGCAGATGTCATGATGACTGAAATACAACACTTTTCACTGAGATAATAATGGGTTGGGCATCATCCTCCCTTACCGACGTTCTACAACATACAGACATCACTACTAGAATCTAAGAGCCTGACTTGGTTACTTGTTCTATCATCTCCCCCTTAGCTTTAAGCCATTATTCTAAGTTTGTAGGTCCCTTTAATAAACTCTATTCTGAGCTAAAACCACTTTACTCTTGAGTTCAAGATATGACAATACACATAAATAATAAACTCATCCAGAAAGACCATATCTTAAAGCATAAAATCCACTGCTAAAACTTTCTTCTGAGATAGAACTCTTAACTTTCTATAGCCCCAATAGTCATCATACAATAACTTAAACATTGACTAACTTAGAAATTTAAGGAGTATCACAATACCATGAATTCATATCAACTAGAATTCCAACTCTTCTATTAGTTCAACCATCCATAATTCAAACTTAGATTCTAACACGTAACATAGGTATTCCCAAACCTTTGATGAACCATACTACTTCCATCATAGCCTACTAATAACACATCTTTAAACTTATATTTTTCCCTAAACTATGAGAATTACCATTACACCAACATACTCAACATCAACAACAAATAATTTTGTATAAACAAACTTAAATTCTTGCATACACCGTTTCAAGACTACTTGTTCACCTTTCATACAACTAGACCTATGGATATAAAATCTATTGAATCTAGATAAAAAAATTATACCCAATTTACTGCTGCTAAACTTCTAGGTTCATGCTTCTAACTCTAGATCACATACTATCATAGTATTCTGAGAAGGAATATGAAAGCATATCTGACTTGGTTTATTGCAGGATTTTTCATAAACATGAATGAATTCCTTCAAACTTCAGAACTTAAGAGCACCGATGGGATACTTTTGAGCCTATGTGTAATCCCATAACTGTCTAAGAAAACTCTATCTATAGAGATTTAAGCTTCACCATTTTTGTTGCCTCAAGAATAAGGTAGAGTAGACACGAATGGATTAATGTGAGAATCTACATAAGTTCCTTAGAGAACACTTCTACTGCACGATCTGAGACATGAAAGAAGGGAGATATTTTTTAAATATTATGTAGCCTCTCGAAGAAAAAAGCAGACATCTCTGTACCATTTCACAAAACTCTACAAGACACGGCTTCATAGATACCCTAGGACACTTGAACATTATGCTCTGATACCAAGTTTATCACAAACCGAGACTATCTCCTAGTCATAACACAGTGCTTGGAACCACAAGTGGTCCCAAGTTAACCCATGAACTGGCATACTGCCCGAGCAACTGATTTATAGCATATTAAGTAGCTGGTTCTACCGTACGAAAATATAATCATGATAAAATCTAGGAAAATATAATAGTGATACAATTTACAATCTGATAAAACTGAAGAGAGCACTGAAATTACAAGACTGACTCTGACTGATATCTATGAAGCCTCTACTATACTGACTATAGATAGCTGGGACATTCCTCCAACTACCACTAATCAGTATAAATGAATATTAAGGTAAAGTACATGAACAACATCTGATTGAAGTTTTCAAAACAGGAGAACTCATCGCCTATTGGCTGGAAACTGCAACTGTCTAATCATGACATGTGGACTACAACTGGTACTTACATTATGAAATAATGTAGCCACATAGACGTATATATGGATCAGTACTTTTGGAATATACTGAGTAAGTGGGGGTGAATGCAATAAGTGACACTGATTTCATACGTAATCTTAAAATATGTATGCTAAGTATAAGTAGACTCACCAAGAGACTAAAATAAACTGAAAGCTGAAATATCTTAAAACATGCATAAAAAATATAAGCTGATAAGCTGGTAAATCACTACACTTGTTTGTTAAAACTTTACTTTTATAATATAAATATAACTAAAGCTAGAAAACATTAAAACATGGGTATTTTATGAATACTGGGACTGAAACTACGTGATGGAAACTGTAATATCTGAGAATGCAAGAATAATTGTATATCTGTTATGTTACTAAGATAAATTTGAAATATGAAAGACTCAAAACTGTAAATCTGAATATCTAAAAGTATGTACACTTAGTCAAGCAAACCAGAACTGAAATTACACTGAATACTAACTGAGACTGTGGGAGGTATCATGTAACTAACATGCCCCAATCTGAGTTAATCGGGTCCAACTTGTAACCCCAGTTGGAAGGGTGTCAGTACCATGCCACAGGTACTAACACTGGATGACATTGTGGATCCACAAGGCTGATGTCCCAAAGGACTAAGGAGTCACCCTATACTGACAGGTGCTGTCATGAGATATGTGTCAACCCTAAACTAGTAAAAAAGACATCTCAAACATACGCTGGCTATATAGTTCTGTAACTCTGGGATTGCTACTAAGGGTCAAACCCTAAACTAACAGGAATTCCCCCATCCCTGAGTTTGCTCGGTGCTAAATCCTACTCCCAACTGAATGACACTGGAATACTAAATGGTGTATCACTGTTAACAAATAAATGATAAGCTCAGGTCAGGGTACTCTGAAAATAACATTGCATACAAATTCTGGGATAATTAATAACACATAAATTGATAATGCTCATCATGAATATGGATATCTAAATATAGTGATAAGATTCATGGATTAATTGTCTGAATATTTGAAAAGCTGAATTTATGTAAATTACATAGGTATCGGGTGTTCATAACCCACCAGCACTAAATGAGTATAAAATATAATATGAAAGCTTAAAACTTTGGAATTGAATCATGGTTCAAAGACTAAAAAACATAGACATTTCATCAAACACTTGGGAATCATGAACTTGAACATGGGAATGTCTTAAACATGGGAAGACAATAGGATAACATGGCTAAATTCATAACTTGGGGATTCATCTTGAAATCAATTGAATATGGTATGGAAATTTTAATATTCAAACATGATATGACTCATTCTACTTAAAAACATATAAAACCATAACTCGTAATTGAAATCAACAAGAGATTTATGGAGATAATTCAACTTGAAACATGTAAGACTAATAATTCAAAATCAAAAAGGGTTCTTGGACTCCATGGGTGAAAGGGGACCCATGTATGAACTCCCACATACCTTAAGCTTCTTAACTTGGGAAAGAATCACTACTTTTGAAGCTTTCTTGAAGATTCTTAAACTTGGGAAACTTGGATTCTTGATTTCTTATGAAAGGGGTTTGAATCTTGTTCTAGGGAATGGAGGAGGGTTTTTGAATTGTTTACTGATTGCTTAGGGTTAAGAGAGAGGATTTAATTAGTTTAATACTTATTAAATCATTTTGAAGTGATTAGGGACGGTTTAGGGGTGTGAAATGACTTCAACGCCCTTGATTTAAGTCAAACAAAGCATTTTTGGCACTAGGCCATAACCTAGGTGATGCCTACCAAATTTCCCAAGCCAAGGTGGGTGATGCATGGCCAATCGCTCATCCCTTAAGTGGGCTATGCATGGCCAATCGCTCACCCTTTCCAGTGGCCCTACGCGATTTTTCATGTGATGCACGACCTTTTGCATGGCCATAACTTTTCTCTTGGGTATCAGATTGAGGCAAAATTGGTATCGTTAGAAAGCTAATTCAATTATATACAATTTGATTTTCTTAAGTTGAAAAATTCCACATATGAAAGAAGTTATACTCATTCAAATTTGACCCTTATAGAATCGAATACCAAACTTTGGACGAATAAAAGTTTCTTAGCTCAACTTTGTTCTAAGTGATTCCTATGAATATTTTTCACCTTGAAAAAACTTCACACACTAGGGTAAAGATCATGACACATGAATTCAAAAATAAATCATGGGATTAGAGTTTACACACGTAGAAATGATGGTTCAATTTCTAGCTTAAAAATGTAGGGTGTTACACTACCATATGCTTGCTCTTATTTTCAATCTCCACTAAGTTGCACACACTTGATTGGAGATCTTGAGGGGCTTGTTCAAAATTCTAATGTCGGATCAGTAAAAGGTATGATATCATTTGGGAACAAAGTGACTACACCCTTCTTGAACATCTGTATCACACTATTTGATTAAACTTTGGACCATGGTCCACTTCTTTTATTTCCAACTTACACATGTTCTTACATTCACTACCTTGATTCACCTATTGTTTTGATAAAAATTTTCATCTCACTTATTTATTTTGCACAATCCATGTCTTTCTTCTTTTGATGATTCCTTTTTTCCTTTTTCTCTTGCTCTCTTTGCTTAGCTTTTAGGCATTCGTTTACAATACCATGGACCAAGGTTACCTCTTCCTAGGCTCACCACCCCCAATTTAGGCCTTTAGCCTCAAGTTGCATTTTCAAGTTCAAGGAGGATAGGGTTCAAAAAAGAGGTAAACTTCAAATAGTTCAAGGCTTGTAATTCAGTTGCCAAAGAAAGGTTCAAAGGCTCAAAATGGGTGAGAAGGTTCAAAGTCTCAAAATAGGTAAGTAGGGACATTATTCTATGTATGGGTAGGCTCTTTAGGCTAAAGTAGATTTCCATGTTCACAAAGAAGTCCTAAGATCATTTCACCAATCAAGAATCATAATATGTAGCTTTGAGAGACTAACGGAGAAAGTTCTAGATGATACAAGTAAGTATGAGAGTTAAACAACTAAGCCCACCGCACACGACATGCAAACTTTTCAAGAAAGGTCAATTGAATTTCTTACTTAGAGACAAAATGAGTTATTTACCATACACTACCAACTAATGATTTGGAGTCACAAAAAGAGGTAAAGTGTTGTTACAAGATTTTTCATGTCCACGCCCTTGTTTTTCACAAAAAAAATTTGGACAGAGGAGGGGGGGTACTTGCTTCATATTTAGACAACACAAGATTGGTTATTGATGGAACCAAACCAAGCCGTCGTCTCACATTGCCATCATAAGGGAAAACCATATGATTACTCAAACTTCACCATAGACATAGGGGCAATCCCAAATGTACAATGCCATGGGTACTTATATTTCCCCTGCATCTATAACTCAAAACCCAAAGATGATAATTTTTCCTTAAGAATTTCATCACTTAATCTATAATAGAAAAAGGCTCATCCGACATCATTATTAGAACAAAATAATAATAAACATAAATCTAAAAATGAAATAAAATGGCCAATCTATCAAATGAGACACAATCGGGATGCCCAATATTACTATTCAAAATAAAAATAAAATCATCCAAAAGTCAAAGCATCCAAACAAATATCCAAATAGTATAGACCAAAGTATCAAATCAAATGAACAAGGAGATGGGCACCCTCAACAAAAATCTTGGAGTGACCTCACTGCATAATCATGAAAGCATAGAAAGAGTAGTGGGCACTCCTTGTAGCCGCATCAAGAAATGTCATCGCTCTCGGTCTCAATATCATCCCTAGCATCATCTGATTCTGACCATGCAGTTGGGACCTCATCATCACAATCATCCCATGGAGAAGGAAGTATCTCTATAGGTTTCAGGACCTTCTAAAGGCTTTCACCTTCTTCCAAATATTCGTGATAATTTGTCACTCTTCTGCTCCCTCTTTTGCATCTTATCATGCGACTCCTGGAGCAACTGATGGGATCATACCAATGTGGAGTGGGCCTGTTCGAGTCTCGAAATAGTGTCCCTCTGCCTTTTTGGTCCTTAAGATACCTCTCATAGTTGGACTGAGCAACGTAGGAAAGACGGATAGTGGAAGGCTATCCCGACCCTTGAGGTGTCTTGGACACAAGATCCCTAATTGTTCTCATCTCAACTGATATCTTATTAAATATCCCTATTGTGGATGGCCTGCATGAATCTATATCATCCTTCAATGACCTCCTCAAGTCAACCGTTCTCTTTTTGCTCTATCCAAAAGCCCTCTCTCCTCAGATCTTAAGTGAGTAAATGGGAGTCTTCAGAGAGATCCAACAATCCTCCAGGTACTCCTCAACCCCGGCTAGCCTACAAAACTCCATGATCAATAATGGGAGCATGAGCACGAGATCACTTTTATTTTTGTAATGTCGAATCTCCATGATAACAAAATAGCCAATATTCAAAGAAATGTTGTCTAAGAGATAGAACACCATCTGAGCATACATAGTCGAGACATTCATCAGGTTGGTGGTGGGAGAGACCCTACTGAAAATAATGGTCAACCAGATTTTTTCTTCAGTCGTGAAATCACTCATTAGTATTCTATTCTTCGTGGTGGCCCAGGGGACCTCTTTCCTCAGGAAAAGATTCTTAACCAACCATCTCCCAGGGGCAAAATCCTTGGCTGCATATTTCTTCTTTTCCATATTTTGCGGCCCATAAACTCCTATAATCTGCTTAGCCTCAAAATAAACATCTTTGTCCTTGATTTTTATTACTGGGTTAGAGTGATTTACTACGCTAAGATTCGCATATAATTCCATCCCCCAATGCTTATTTTCCCGACATGGTTCCAGGGTAAAGCATATCTATCTCATGGCCACTAGTCTCCCATGGAAAATTGAGAGATTTTTGGGCACATTCTCTAACTCAATCCCCTTCTCAGGCAACAACTTCTTCCTCATAAGATCCTCTTAATATATTGTCTCTCATTCATAGTCCATGAAGTAATTGGTATCGTAACCTGCCATTGGATACCTAGGATCCACACACAGAGCAATAGTCCATAAGGTCAATGTGAAGAAATTATGCTATTTAACTTGATTGAGCTGAGGGAAAGACTTATTGGACATGGAAATGCTTAAAATACAAGGTTTGATATTTGGACCAGACTATCAGACTGGTCTCAGTTATCACGATCACGGTCTGCTAGGATTACGAACGTGATTCTTGAGACCAGACAGAACATGCTCTCAGTTATCGTGATCGCGGGAATAAGATTCTAATTATGATAATGCGATCATTCTCTAGTAATGATGATCGTAGTATCTGAGGCACGTCAGACTAAATTTCTCAAAACCTAGAACTTCTAATTTCAATGCCAAATTATGTTCCAAATAAAAAATTTTCACTAAGCATAGTCTTAAGATAAACAATCATTCCCTTAGAATATGAGAAAACTAGTAAGAGATTCATTTGGGTATTTTATCAAAAACTTGATGTGTATATGCTATTCCTATTAAATTTGAATAAATTAAGGTACTCAGGACTTACACATCAATGTACACACCTATAAAAGTAGCTAATCACATCAAACAAACACAATCAAACTAAGAATTTAGCATGCAAATCAAAACTTTAGGCCATTCCTAAAACATGAGTTATAAGGCCTACAGATGAGCATAAAACAAAGAATTTGAAGCACATACTAGGTTACAAAATGTAGGGGAGGATAAAATGCACAATTTGATGCTATCAACAAGGGAAAATTTAATGTAATTTGAAAATAATTAAAGAGGGAATATGGTAGGGGTTTGGCAACTTTTCATGTGTAAACCTGTCTCGATCGCGATTGCAAGCCTCGTGGAATCGTGATCACAATAACTGAGAGTAGTTTTTCTCCTCTGTTTTTGATTTCTCAGCCCACAACTCAATTTTACCACATTTTTTCTTTACCAAAAATCATTCAAATGAACCTTTTTTGGGAACCTCATTTGCGTAGATTAATCTAAACAACAGAATCTACTCTAAAAATCCATGATTAAAGGATACGGACCACTTTTGTGGTATGATGGGTTGCCTCCCATCCAACGCCTAATTTAACATCGTGGAATGACATTATTCAATATTCAAGTTGGATCCTTGAGTGATCCAACACTCATCTCCATGTCCAATACATCAATAATAGACACCACTTGTAGTTCCATTGGTTGTTTCTCAGTCTTACTTACCCAAAATAATAGTTCATCATTTTGCATTTTGAATTTCATCTTCCCGTGCTCCATATCAACAATTTCTCTTTTGGTTGTTATGAAGGGTCTCCAAAGAATAATAGGTATCTCTTAGTTAATTTAATAATCAAGTACAACAAAGTACGTCGAAAGAATAAAGCGATTGACCTCCACCAAAACATCAAATAAGACTCCAACTAGTCTCTTAATAGAGCGATTTGCCACCAAGAGCCTCATTGTTGTGGGAGTAGGGATGCCCAAACCAAGTCTTTGATATATCACATATGGAATCAAATTTATGCTTGCACCAAGGTCGCACAATGCTTTCTCAAATTTGTGTGTCCCAATGGTGCAAGGGATTGTGAATGCCCCGAAGTCTTTTTTCTTTTCTGCTATAACATTCATCATGATAGATCTACAACCATGGGAAACTTAAATGGTCTCACCATCTAAAAGGCACTTCTTGGACATCAATGTCTTCATTAGCTTAGCATATCCTAAGATTTCTTGAATAGCTTCTAGCAATGGGATATTGATTGAAAGATTGCTAAGCTTGGCAATGGACTTCTTGAGTTTGACATTCTCATATTTTTTCTTGAGTCTTTGTGGGAATAAAGGAGGTATTTTTATAGAAGATAATGGGTCACATTATGGTTTATTTCTCTTTTGGTCATCACCCTCAACCACTTTAGGAGCTCACTCTTCATCAACAATCCCTTGAATTATCAATGGTTCTTTATCAACCCCTTCTTGAGACTTTGGAGTTTCATTATTTGACTCACTCATATGCTTCATCTTTGTGTTTATTTGATCATCAAAAGACTTTTCTTTAACCTTAACCTCTTGTGCACCAAGTTATTTACCACTTTGGGTGTCAATTGCTAAGACATGATCATTGTTTTTTGAATTCTCCATCATATCACTTGGGAGGACACCATTAGGCCTAGCATTAAGTGCAGTTGAGATTTGGATAATTTGGTTCTCCAATTGTTTGATTTAGGCCGAGTGCAATATAATTATTTGGTTGATTTAAGAAAATTCCCCTTTTAGTTCTCGGACCATCTTGTCCATCATTTCCACTCTTATCAAGAATCTAGCAAGTACATCATTGATTTAGAACTTTTCAGGATCCATGGGATTTGAATCCTTGCTCTTCACTCAGTAATGGGGGGGCACATATCTATTATACTCTCTTTCCTTGTCCCTCCAATCATGATCTGTATCTCTATCATACCACTCTTGTTCTTTATCATAGTCGTTCTAACCTTGGTTCCTACCTTTCCTTTGGTAGGCTGGGTGAGAACCCCCCAAAAATTTTTCCAAGTATCTTATTTCTTCATCAAAGGCCTTTGCATCATCCCCATTATACCCTTTAAAGACCATGGAATTTGACCATTTTTGCAGGTACACCCATCAGTTGCTTAGTAAGGAGGTCCAATTGGGTCATCATCTTAGCCATATGCTCTTCCCTGTCTTCTTCTTTCTTTCTTTGTGCTTTGTTCACAATCGAGGAGATAGGAGAACCCATTGGCTACCTCCGTATCCCGGGTGTACCACCCCCTATTTTTCTTTGTGATTTGCTTAAGAAAAGTTGAATCCACTTAATATGACAATCTCACAATTGACCCACCGACCGTATTATCTACCACAATTTTATTGAGTTGGTCCAATACACTATGAAATTTTTGTAGGAGTATCTTTTTTGGCAGTTCGTAGTTAAGGCATTGCAAAAGCTTTTCATTAAATCTATCCTACACTTCATGTAGAGGCTCCCCATTTAGTTGAGAAAAAATTATGATTTCGTGTCATAATTTCAACATTTTTGAAGGTGGAAAATATCAATCTAAGAAAGCATTAGTAAGTTATACTGAAGATGTAATGGACTCGATAGGTAGATACCTCAACCACAACACCGCCTCACCGATTAGAGAGAATAGGAAGAGAAGTAACCATATGGACTCTTGTATGATATGAGTAATGTTAAATAGCACACACACCTCAACAAAGTTCTTCAAATGTAGATTTGGTTCTTCATAAATTTGAACCCCAAAGAGACCTTTCTTTTGTGGCATGTGAAGCATTACACTCATGACGTGGAATACCCTATTCCCTTCACTCGGTGGGATACAAATGGCACTAGCAAGCCCCGCACTATAGAGGTGGTCCTCATCATCAAAAGGACCACCAAAGGTCCTGACATTGCTTTTATGTTCACTCATTATGTCGTGGACACTATTATACTCAGTTATAAAAGAAACAAAAACAACAAACAACATAAATAACAAACACTACGGGTAAATCCCAAGTTACTATCAACAAATCACAAGCAAAAACTAAGTTTCACTCCCCGGTAATGACGCCATTTTTGATAACACTCAACTTACTCTATTATTTTAGGTCAAGGTAATCATTGTCAATATAATCACACAACTTAGGTTGGGGTCAAATCCACGAGGAGTGTATTTAGTCTTCAAATCTTATGTATGTTGAAAGTAACTAAGTGTTGACTCGCAATTTACAATTAAATCAAAACATAATTTAACTTGAGGGGTATGATTTAAAATGTGTTTGAACAAAATTTTCTTGTAACACTAAATGAGAGCAACAATTTTTTATTACAATCTAATGAGAGAAGAGTCTTGGGGTTATACTTATCTTAGGGATCATACATGCATGGGTGGTAGAGGGCTAGCTATTTCTTAGTCAAGATAGCCTATTTCTTAGTCAAAAATGTGGGTAGACTATATTTTAAGTCTTAACATTAGTCTTTTAACCACACCCCAAACTTGAAGCTAGCTCCCGATGAATATGTCATACACTCCTTGGCTACTTCTCTTTCGACCCTCCATACCTCTATGATTCCATGAATTCATTAGGACTAGAACTTAGTGTCACCCTTATCGACACCTTTAACATCCCTAAGCACCCCATTAGACCCAATAACCACATCAAGAGTCATATATCTAACTCTGACCCCTTTCACTACAGACGAGCATGAGTTGCTTACTTCCCAAAAATCCTAGTATTGATGGAACGAATAGGGAAGACAAGAACTACTCTTATATGGTTTGGAGGATGTCACATCTCTATCCCCAAAGAGAAATACAAGAAAATCTTCGACTCAATGCCCCAACTAAAATAAAAAGAATGTTCAATCGACTTACACCCTACTTCCAACCTTCAGGTGATCAAATTAATAGTTTTTGTAACCTCGACACTGCATTATGCAACACCTTCATCCAAATGGAGTGAGGGACATCCTCACTGACAACGACCTCAGTGATATCTCAGACTAACCCGCATTTTTCTTAGTCTAATAAATCCATTAATTTTGTTATCTAGAATAATAAGGGATCCATTCTCCAGACTTTCATTGGAACTTTTGCAGCATACTTAATTATTACAGGCCCATTGTGGTAGTTTTGATTGAGACTCATCTATCCATGCAAATCTTCATCATGACTTTAATTTCACGGACTATATTGAAGTCCTAGCTGAAGGAATTTTGGGTGATATAGTTTGTTTGGAATAGAGGTTTGGTAAATATAGATGAATCACAGGTACTAGCCAGGAGGTTCACTATGCCATTCAGGTATCACCTTTCACACTTTCCTTCATGTTTTCTGCTATTTATTCAAAAAATTCATCACATTTACGCCAAGTCCTTTAGGAGAATCTTATTAAAATATATAAAATTGTTATGGGTCCTTGATTGGTCAGTAATGACTTTAATGATATTGCCAACTCTCTAAAAAATTAGAGAACGTCCCATCAATAACGCACGTGCAAACCTCATGCTTGGCTGCCTTAACACATGCAACTTAATTGACCTTGATTTTCATGGGAGTCAATTTACTTGGATGAATAGACATTTTGATCACTCTTTAATTCTCGAATGGTTGACTGTCTTGTTGCAACTACTACTAGATTGACCTTATTCCTAATAGAACTGTTCACTATTTACCCTTATCTTTTTCAACCACTGTCCTCATCTATTTTTTTAGCTAAATTTAGACCATCTATTAATGGTATCATATTTCATTTCTAAACCATCTGGCTTTCATATCTAGGCTTTCTTGATGTGGTATATAATTCTTAGCATAGTAGCGCACCCATCATACAAGTCATTCCTACCCTAATGTAATATCCGATACTTTTCCAAGCTAATTTCATCTCAAGAATGTCTAGTATTAGCTTCTAAATTGAATGATGGTTATTCTATGTGGGATATTCAAGATTTTCACTTTTTTTTCATATGAAAAATTTGATAAGCTTTCCATCGATATAAGATTCGCCCAAATCCGATAATCGGGTCAGAAGTTACAACTATTTCAAGTTCCCATCGTAAAATAGTGTCATATTAGTCAGTGGCGCGCCGTGCCACAAGAGGAAATGGCATTTGAAAAATTCCAGTAGGGGTCCGCGATTAAGGCGCATCGCGCCAGGGCAAAAATTCAGAATTGTCCTTTTCCAGTGTCTTAGCGCAATTTCCTCCGCGTCGCGCCAAAGTTTCAGGTCACAAAAGAAGGGGAAACGTGATGGCTCCACGTCGCGCCATCCCTCAGTTTTCCAATTGTCAAATTCCAGTGACACGGCATGATAGCGCCATGTCGTGCCAGGGGTTCAGTTCGGAAAAATTTTACTGAAATTAAATGACGCATCCAGGGTTAGAAGGGTTAACTTCCCACCCCAATTTAAGTCTTTTAACACGTGATTCAACCAATTTTCACCCAAAGTACACTCTCTTCTATCAAAAACCTCTCAAGAACAAGCTAGGGTTTTCATGAAAGATCCAATTCCAAGAAAGTTTCACCGTCAATCTTCACGAAATCACGAACTAAGGTATGCATAGTGTTCATTCATGGACTCCTTTCATCCATGAAGCCCAAGAATCTCTTTTCTAAATTCAAGTTTATGGATTTTCTTATGAATGTCATGATTGGGATGCTCTTGTTCATGTGGATAATGAGAAATTGAATTCTACTCCCTTTTAGGTGATAAATTCTATATAGGTTACATTATTATAGATATAAATTCATGCAAACCTATGATTAAACCCTTGAATGATGAAATTA
>NW_025822807.1:111266-126015 GCF_002878395.1 Capsicum annuum | reverse complement strand
TTGATAAGTGTTGAAGGGAAAATAAGAAAAATACTTGATGAAAAAAATGAGACAATGTACGTTCCTCCCAAGTTCCAAAAACAAGATTGAGAGAGATATCCTCAATAAAACCCTCAAAACTTCTATTTATACCTAAAATTAATTATGGAAATAAAATAACAAAATAAATAAAATTATCGGATTAGGTGATACCCTGGCTGACGCCACATCAAGGGTCTGACGCCTTATCACGAATGGCATCAGATTAGCTCCAATTGTCTTCAAGTCCTGTATAAATCTGACGATGTTGCTGACGCCGCATCACGAATCTGACGGCGTTTCACTATTGTCGTTAGATGTCTTCTCCTTTTGCTAATTCTCTGCTTAAGGTTGATGCCCTTATTGACGCATTATCACAACTTTGACGCCACATCACCAACATCATCAAAACTGCTTCTCAGAATGCAACTCCTTACTTAAGGCTGACGCCAATGCTGATAGCCTATCACAAGGCTGACGACTTATCACGGTTGTCGTCAGCCATGTTCCAGCTCTTTTTGCTCAGATTTCAGCTCTTTTGCTCCATTGTTATTTATTTCCATGCATCTTAAATTTCCTACAAAATCTTAAGAAATATCAAAAACACCAATAATTACTTAAGAACTTACAATTATTTCAAGTTAAAAAGTCTTAAATGTGCTACCAAAATCTAGCACATCAGCGAGCTACTCTATTCATCTAGGGGCCACAAAGATGTACCGCTACTTGTGGGAAATCTATTGGTGGAGTGGGATGAAGAGAGACGTTGCAGAGTTTGTGGCTAAGTGCTCTACATGTCAGCAGGTTAAGATAGAGAATCAGAAGCCTAGTGGGTCCATGTAGGAGTTCAGTATTCCTACTTGGAAGTGGGAAGTTGTGAATATAGACTCCGTGATGGGTTTGCCTCAAACTCGTCATCAGCATGATTCAATCTGGGTCATTGTAAATAGAATGACTAAATCAGCTCGTTTCCTTCCAGTTTATACCTCTTATTTAGTTGAGGATTATGCCAAACTCTACATCAAGGAGTTGGTCAGATTACATGGTGTTCCATTGTCTATTATCTCAGACAGAGGTACCTGGTTCACCTCTTATTTCTAGAAAGCATTCCAAAAGGGTACCCAAGTTCATCTTAGTACAGCCTTTCATCCTCAGACAGGTGGTCAAGTATAAAGGACTATTCAGACGTTAGAAGATATGCTAAGGGTGTGTGCAATCAATTTCAAGGGAAGTTGTGATGACCACTTACCTTTGATTGAGTTTGCATACAACAACAGTTATCATTCCAGTATTCAAATGGCTCCATTCGAAACTATCTATGGTAGGAGATGTAGGTCTCTAATTGTTTGGTTTAAAGTTAGTGAGGCCTTAGTCATAGGTCCTGACTTGGTATTCGATGCCTTAGAAAAAGTCTAGTTGATTAGAGAAAGACTCCGGGCTGCTCAGAGCTGATAGAAATCTTATGTAGATGTCCATAGAAATGATCTCGAGTGTGAGATTGGGCATTATGTCTATCTAAAGATCTCTCCCATGAAGGAAGTGAAGAGATTCGGCAAGAAGGGAAAGCTCAATCCCCGATATATTGGTCCCTTCAAGATTCTCAGTCGCTTTGGCAAGGTAGCCTATGAGCTTGAATTGCCTTTAGATCTAGCCTCCGTTCATCCAGCCTTTTATGCCTCTATGCTCAAGAAGTTCATAGGTGACCCATCAGTTGTAGTCCCTATTCAGAGCATTGATGTTTAGAACACTCCCTCTTATGAAAAGATTCCAGTCAAAATCTTAGATTATCAAACTCGTAGATTGAGGAACAAAGAAGTCCCTCTAGTTAAGGTCCTTTGGTAAAATCAGTCCGTCAAGGGAGCTACTCGGGAGCAGAGGATGACATGCGTACCAAGTATCCTCACCTCTTCTTCGCCAACTTAGATCAAGCTCAAGGTAACAATTCTCCTTAAGCTTACTCAGTTTCATGTTCAGTGTTTGTCACAAACTTGGTATGCAGTTTCATGCTCATGTTTCCATTAAAAACATGGTATCAAGTACTATTGCATATTCAGTCATGCACGCATGTATCAGTTCAGTTATGTAATTATGCATCAAACATGTATTCTCATTGTGAGAAACTTAGTTCTTTAGAACACTCAGTCATGCATTCGTGAATCAGTTACACATGCATCAGATATGCATGTTCAGTATTATATGTTAAGCTTATCAGTCATGTCAGTCATGAGATCATGTTCCAGTTATTCATATTCAGCATGTATGTCAGTTGTCTTTTCTCCCCACTCAATCCGTCTCATTCGAGGACGAATGTTATCAAGGGGGAGATATTGTAATACCTCATACTTGTCCTAGCTAATTTCATCTCAAGAGTGTTTAGTATTAGCTTCTAAACTGAATTATGATTATTCCATGAGGAATTTTCAAGATTTTCACTTTTTGTCAAGTCAAAAATTCAATAAGCTTTCCATCGATATAAGATTCTCTCAAATCTGATAATCGGGTCAGAAGTTACGACTATTTCAAGTACCTGTCATAAAACAGCATCATATTAGTCAGTGGCACGCTGCACCATAGGAGGAAATGGCATTTGACAAATTTCATTTGGGGTCCTCGATTATGGCGCATCGTGCCAGGGCCCAAATTCAGAATTGTCCTTTTCCAATGTCTTACGTGATTTCCTCCGTGTCATGCCATCCCTCAGTTTTCAAATTGTCAAATTCCAGTGACACAATGCGATAGCGCCGCGTCGCGTCAGGGGTTTAGTTCGGGAAAATTTTACTAAAATTAAATGACGCGTCTAGGGTTAAAAGGGTCAACTTCCTACCCCTATTTAAGTCTTTTAACACGTGATTCAACCAATTTTCACCCAAAGTACACTCTCTTCTATCAAAAACCTCTCAAGAACAAGCTAGGGTTTTCATGAAATATCCAATTCCAAGAAAGTTTTACTATCAATCTTCACGAAATCACGAACTAAGGTATGCATAGTATTCATTTATGGACTCCTTTCATCCATGAAGCCCAAGAATCCCTTTTCTAAATTCAAGTTTATAGATTTTCTTATGAATTTCATGATTGGGCTGCTCTTGTTCATGTGGATAATGAGAAATTGAATTCTACTCCCTTTTAGGTGATAAATTCTATATAGGTTACATTATTATAGATATAGATTCATGCAAACCTATGATTAAACCCTTGAATGATGAAATTAGAATTGAACCATGATGTTTAATTATTGTACAATGATGTGTACCATGCCTATAATATGTTTGATTAAATGCCTAGATGAAGAAAAAGTGCCTAACTAGCATGATACCATGAAATCCCCATGTATGTACAAGTTATGCCTATCACATGTTTTGATGAAATACTTCTATAAATGTATTATGGATTATGATGTTAGTTATATGTTCAAGTAAGTTATGCTTGGTCAGTTTCCTTCCATCGAGTCCTGGGGGTACTCGTACCCGAAACATTAGTTGTGTGCCTAGAGCCATGTCATATTTTCACGATACTCTCAGTCAAGCTATGATCCTTAGACTTCAGACAGTCCTATGACTCAGGAAATCTCCATGATCTCATGAACTCAGTCAGTTGTCAGCTATCAGTAGTATTCCATCAGTCAACGAAATTTAGTAACTCATCCCATGTTCAGTTCAGTAAATCATGTTCAGAGTCTATTCAGATGGGAGTAGGAATTAGCACTGAGTTAACTCAAGAATGGGAACACACACTATCAGATGAGGGTATGATTCTTAGAAGTCATCCTAGTATTCCAGAACTATGTAGCCAGCATAGGTTGAGACATCAACATTGTCCAATAAGGGTTGATGAGATAGATAATAACTTTCAGATAAGGGCCCCACCATTCTTGTATAGGGGACACTATTAGATGAGGGTTGCCCACAACTTGTCCTTACCAGTGGCGCACTATTGATACCCTTCCAATTGGGGTTACAGATTGGACCCCAATTCAGCCATAATGGCATATTAGAGGCATATAGGTTAGATAACTACTTCCCATAGTTTTATGTTACAGAATCAGGGCTGTCACATACAGTCAATCAGTCTCAGTAATAAAACTCAGATAGTTCTTTAAATTTTAGGACTGTCAGTTACAGTCAACTCAGATACAGTACAGAAATCAGATAGTTTCATCAGATTTAGGACTGTCAGATACAGTCACTCATGTTATCAATTATATTCAGATTTAGTAATCATATTATCACAGTATTAGTGTCAGTTGTTATGTCACATACATGTATTCTTATGCTAATAATAGTTAGTCAGTTATTATTATTGTTCATACATATGAACCCCATGCATTCAGCCTACCTCACATGTATACCAGTACATTCAAAGTACTGACACATTAGCGCTATGGTGTCTTATACCATAGGTTCAGAGACACGAGCTCCAGAGCAACAGTAGATTCCAGATATCCGCAGACAGAGTTAGAAATAAATCCTCATCTTTCGAAGACATGATTATTGCCCTATTATCTCATTAATCATTTTATTAGTTGGAGTTAGTTGGGGACATGTCCCATCAACTCCTTACTCAAATAGTTCAGTCAGTTAGAGGCTTTCTAAACTATCATGTTTCAGACTTCAGTATGTTCAGTTTTGTTTTGGGTATTATATTACCCCACACAGATGTTCTATCATTCAGTTCATGTTCAGTATCGAACCTTATGGCCTTTTAGTTCATATTTCTGCATTATAAAGTATTTTATGCAGTATACAAGTACAAATATCAGTCATGGATTAGCTTGTGGTCCTTCGGGGTTATAACCACCGTGTAGCATTTCAGGTAGCAAGTTTGGGGCGTTACACCTAATTTCGGCCCTTTTCACTTAGAATCGTAAGACTTTTAGAAATATTTTTTGTCAGAATGGAACTTACTAGCACAACTTTCATGAATCCAATCCACACTGTACTACCCCACCAGTTTCTTCTTACAACTCTTAGAAATTGATCTCATGGTAGAGTACAATCATGTTCTTCGCCTTGAAGAGAAATTTGGAGACTAAAATCTAGACTTCAATGGCTTAGGGAAGATGATGTGAATACTCCTTTCTTCCATCTCTTCACCCTTAAAAGGCATTACCATTACTGCATTATTGTCCTTAAGAACTTAGAAGGAGTTCAGATTTTTGACCCTCCTCGTATTTCCAATATTGCCTTCAACTATTTTAAGAATCTTCAATCCATTTGTAAAATCTCCAATTCTAAAGCTTTTTTGGTTGCACATTGCTATTGTCTCTCTGATGAGGATTCTCTCCACCTTGAAATACCACTTACTGATCTTGAAATTACTATGGCCCTCAAATCCTCCTATCGACTAAAACCCCCAACCCTGATGGTTTACATCCATTATGTTTCCAACAATTTTAAGAAACCACTAAAGATTTCATGTTCGGCATTTTCAAAAACTGCTTTGCTAAGGGCCAAATCCCATATGAAATCATTGGCATATATCTTTGTCTTACCCCTAAAAGTGAAAGGCCATATTCTCTACCCACTTTAATCCAATTGGCTTATGCAATACGGTCTATAAATTATTCACCAAATGCATTGTCAACTGCATTAACCCATTGTTGGATAACTAGATTCATCATACCAAATCATCCTTTTAGAGTAATCATCGAGCATCAAATAATGCGATAATTATGCAAGAAGTGTAGCACCATTTTTGAAAGTCCTGATCCTACTACTCCTGCATGCCTCTAAAGATAGACTTGGAGAAAGCTTTCGATAAACTTGAATGAGCTTTATCTATCAATCTTTAATTTTTTTTTATTTTTCCTACTAGGCTTATTCAACTAATCATGTCTGTGTCTCGACCAGTCAGATTTCTATCCTTCAAAATAGGACAAAACTCAATTCCTTAACCCCACATGGTGTATGACCCTTTATCACCCTACCTTTTTTATTTTGTGCATGGAACTCTTCTCTAAAACATTAATCTCCATGTAGACCATAATATTTGGAGGCTCGTTAAGTTTAAATGTTAAATGGTCTATTTCCACCGTCGTCATACCTTTTCTTTGTTGATGACATCATTCTCATCGCCAAGTTTTGACATCTTACTCCTTAAGTCCAGAATATTCTTCTTTAAGTATTGTTCCTCTGCTGATAAAGCACTTGCTTTCTCTTACTTCGGCATCAGAGAGGGCTCTCATTTTGGCAACTATCTTGGGTTTTTAATTGGGCAGTATTGTCTTAATGCTAGTGACTTCCGATTCCTACTCGACTCATACAATCTCGCTTGACGGGATAGAAAACTCACCACCCATTCTTTGCAGGTCGTTTAACTCTTATTCAATATAATCTCAATATAATTCCCAATAATGAGATGTAATTTACTCATTCGCCATTTGAAATTATAAAACAGCTACAACATTGTTAACGTAATTTCTTATGGGGATCTATTTTGCAAAAGAAAAAGCTATACTTGCTAGACTGGGAGTAAATTACTAAGGATAAGACCTAGGGAGGGCTAGGTATTCAATGGTTTAGTTCTAAAAATGAGTCCCTCTTGGCTGCCATACTTTGGAGACTTTTTTAAAACCCTCAGACTCTTTGGGCTTTAATTCTCTTATCTCCATACTTGCCCTTCAATCGTAAGAGGGTAAGCCCACCTTCTGCCATCTAGAAGGCAATTCTTTGAGGTTGGAACACTTTTCAACAAGGAGTCATTTGGTAGATCAATACTGGAACCCATGCTAAAGTTTGGACTAACCCCGAGCTTAAACCAAAGCTCTTGCTTTGCCAGTTGATTGAGGGACCTCTACTTATGCCGATATTCAGGCCACTGTGGCTTCTTGCCTACACTTTTCTGCCCCGTTCCACCCGTGTCCTTCAATTTTTCTTACCTAATATGTCATTTCATTAATACATGTCACGTGGCCTCTATCTCCGCTAGCCATGATCATATCTTACTCCTACAGATTATTTTGCTGTCAAATTATATTACACGATCATGCTTCTAATAGCGGTAATGTGAACTCTTGGATTTGGAAGCTTAAATTGACTCCTAAACCCGTATCTTTCTCTAGAAAGTGACTCACAAACGTCTGCCCACTAATGCATTCCTTCACCACATTAGCTTTCTTCTTTTACCACTTTGCTCAATCTATCGCTCCAACTCAGAAACAATTGTGCACCTCTTTTTTCGTTGCATCAATGCCATCACTCTCTAGCATCAACTACTCCTACTTTCCAGTATCTTGAACTTGGTTAGTATCTCTCCAACTCGCCATCTACTTGGCTGAAAAGACTAGTACATTGGTATAAACAGCCCTCTGAGGCCCAAGTTTTACCTCAGAGTACCTTTAACCCCTTTTTACTTTGGCACTTATGACTAGTATGGAATAAAGCCACTCTCAAGCATAGTAACCTTAAGCCAAACATGGACATTGTCCTCATACTTACCACTAAATATCATTGTGCTATCCGTACTGTTGTGCCTACTCTCTCACTTGACCACCCTATGCTTACACTTTACCCCTTTTGTCCCTCCTGGAAATAATGTCATTTACCTCTATACTGATGTTCCTGCCCAATGTCTGCTGCATTAGCGGGCATTATAGGGGTCCCCAGGTCAGCCTCAGGCGACTGGTTATTGGGCTTTGCTGGAATGACAACCGAATCATCTATTGTTATGCGTGTACTATTATCCTTGTTGCGAGGCCTACAATTGGCTCATCATAACGACTATCTGAATCTCCACGTCACGATTGACTCAGTTGAAGTTATTACCTTACTGTTTAACCCAATACCCATCTACTCACACATTGTTAATGGTTGCAGGTCCCTCCTCATACTGCTCCATGATCCACTGACCCAACACACATACAGGAAATTTATGGCCGATAGTTTGGCAAATTTTAGTGCTTCGCTCACGGAAAGTGATAGCACGTTTTGGTCTCAACTGCCTCCCCTTTGTGCTTCATCTCCTGGAATGGGGTAGGGAGGACATTGGAAACGCTACATACTATAATAGGACATGTTCCCATGTACACACTCTCTCTTCCCTGTAGTTTTTTCGTCTACAACATTTTGTAATGAGGCTATGATTTTTTGTACTAACCGTGTCCTTCGGCACCTCCATGTATTGTGTAACCTTAATATATTAGTACTATTCATGTTTACCAAAAAGAGGAACATAACTAAATAATATTTCCTATGTTCTTGGGCTTCACCTTATCCACGACAACAAAAACAACCTTTAGCGGCTATAAGCATGCACTTTAACAAAAAGTGCTAAAATTTTTATTCGTGTTAGTTAATTTCCATTGGTCCAATATCGTTGTAAGCTTTAGGGCATTTATAAAGATAGTTAAGAAATACCTCTAAAAAATATATATTTAATGATAATTAAGCTATTATCATTAATTAATTATCACTTAAGATCATTTTTGGTGTATTGATCTAAAGTTTCTCAGCAGTAGCTGCTTTCTGTTATTTCTATTATTTTATTATTTATTACTTATATTACAAATTATTATTTTTTTGAATTATTCAAGTAGATTTTAAGTCATTTTCAGCTATTTTCCCATGCGGGTCACAATTATTTTAGTAGTACAATTTTGAATTGTCAAAACAAAATCACAACAGCTGAAGTTGCACTTGCCATTAGCCAATGGTCTCAAGGCGCAGCAAATGCACCCCACAAGTGCCAAATTTCAATTCCGGCCACAAACATCAGCATTTCAAACTTCAAATATTATTTTCAAATTAATATTTATTTTGTTGTAATGTCCATTATTTCAACTTAAATTTAAAATACAATATCTTACATTATGTTTTTCAAAAGTCTTTAAAGTAATTTCGAGCGCACTATGGTGGAAAGTGTAGGTGCCTAGCACAGAAAGCACCTCCCCTGCTCATAGAACAAAATAGCTCATTTACACTATCAATGCGAGACTTCTTAACAATATTAAGTAGCCATGAATTCTTAATTGATTAAGGTGGTTACAGTTTTTCGTTTGAAAAGATGAGTATTTGTTTGAAATTGTTGCATTTTCAAATCCATTAGTCGAATGGTCACTTAACTAACAAATGATCTTTTATTGGTTAAGTCACATAATTATACCTATAGCACTCAAAGTGTCATTGAAGCAAATTTGTCAAACTTTTTTGGTTGGTAAATACTTAATTTTGAGATTGATAATTTAGAAGGTAAAATATGTATTTGGCCACCAAATTTGAGAAATTTACAGATAATTTTAAGTAATTGAGTGATAGAGAATATAAATAAAAGATAGAGAAAAGAGAGAAAATTAATGAAGAAAATAAATAAGAGAATTGCTATGAAATGTAATTATGTAATATTATTATTTTTTTCTAATTAAATTTGAATTGATATTTCTGAAATTTCCCCTATAGTTGATGAACACTAGCATTTAATTTTGTCCCATTCAATACTCCCAAACAATATCCGAGAATGATGAAAAAGATAATACTTTCCCCCTCCACAGTTTGTCTTTTGCAGGGGACATAGTTCATAATTATCAATTTCTTCTGCAACAACAACAAACCAAAAACTCGGGGTCTGGGAGGGTAGAATGTATCCAGTCCATACCACTATTTCTAAAGAAGTAGAGAGACTGTTTCCGATAGACCCCCGGCTCAAGAATGTACACAGTTCATAATTATCAATTCCTTCTATCTTGGTATATTCCTTGGATGAAATATAGATCTGGATCTCAATATAGATCTGGTGGGTTCATTTCTGTCAATTATATAGAATAGTATTATATAATAGCTCATTTCTTTTAATTAAGGAGTTGCTGTAGTGTTGTTAATTAAATTGTACTATTTGATTATGAGAATCTGACTAAGCATCACGAAGGCAAGTGCCAGTGGGTGCCAGTGGAGCATATACTCGGGTTCACAATTTTATGGGAATTCCTCTTCAATTGTATTTACATTGGCCGTCATTATGACACATTGATGATTAAAATTAAATAAAAAAGATGAGAAAAAGGGAAGGAAAAAATAAAAGACTAATTGATGTCTCTGTTTCTTGTTTGAACTCCCTTCTTAAAAAAAAGTATTAACTATTCCTAAAATAGATACTTCTACCTAGCAAAATGTTCATGTAAATCGTTAAATTCTGTCTTGTGAACACTATCTGATGAATCAAACGTTAAGGTTCTTCCTGAAGAGGGTAACAAGCTCTTCTGAGCTCGTTATACCTTTGAAGATCGAAATTCCTGAGCTTCATGAGTCGCTTTTGCTTGGAGACAAATCGGCTCTGGAAAAATCCTTCGAAAGAAGGCTCTTTGGAGGTCTTAAGGAAGAAGGTGTAACCAGCCATGCAGTAAAAGGATGTAACATAGAAGCAAATTGGTTCCATGACATCCCATGAGAGTTCCCAAAATGTCAATCTCATGAATGCTGCTGTCTGAATGACAAAGTAGCCTAGCCCACACCATAATTCTCTGCGCACCAATGACTCTGCTTTCTTGTCAATTATTGCTTTTTCCTCTTCCATTTGGTTGAGCTCTTTCATCATTTGTGGGTCATTTGTTTTCGCCAAGGGCGTTGGCAATAGGCCTTGTAGGGATTTCACTACCTGTAAACAAAAACAGAGGACCAAAATATTTGGGTAAAACTAACTCCACTTGACAATACCTATTGTCGACATCCGACGCTGCTTCAAACATATTTCTCAAATGTGTATATCAAAATATATATGTTATTTAAAAATATGAATACTGAATTATAGGCTGATACTATTTGAAAATTATACAAAATGTATATATTAATTTGGATTGGAATAGGGAATAAGCTTCAAAATTGACATTCTCCTAACCTAATTTGTGTCGATAAGTGCTACTATCTCCGTAGCTATTGTATATCCCCTAAAAAGATTAACATTCTTAGTTGACATTCTTTTACTCCTTTCCTCCAATAAGAATGGCCTAGCCAAGAGCCCGATCCACCCACGTTATGTACCCTCCAATTAAAACTCATGCATTATATGAACATGCCAGAATTGACATATATGGCTTTCTTTATGACTAGGCAAACGAATTCTCCCCAACTTCATTTGCTTTTTTACCAAAAGAGTTTTCTAACGTCAAGTATAGAAAAGACTAGTGGCCAATTTGAAAGAGGAACTGTGAATAGACAGCTAATCCTTTTGTCATAAACTCCACAATAACTGGATGTCCTTTTCCTCTTAACCCACCTCCCCTCACCCCATGCCACCCCATCCCATCCCAACCACCACCACGCAAAACAATCCATCAATTAAAATTTTAGTACTACCATTTTCTCTTTCCAATCAAATCCCATGTAAAACAACTATCCCCCTTCCAAATAATTTGATTTTTGGCCTAAATGTTTTTCGGTGAAATTAACTTAAAAGGTCTTGAAGGTGTTCAGGAAGGGAAATTTTTGGGTCTTTGAAAATGATCCGGCTGGTCAACTCCTTTATAAAAGTCACCATCTCGTTTTAGAGATTCCGAAGTAACTTTGTTTCATTTTCCTGTCTGGAGCAAAAAACACGAAAAACGCTACTATCAGTTTTCGGTAGACTCCCAACATTTAACAATCATCAAATACAAAATTTATCTAATTTCTATGTATCAATAATGCTGTCAATTACCAATGAATTGTCACATAGTAGTAATTTATCTTTATGCGTTTCTGTCAAAAAAGCAGTTACGCATAGCATAAAAAGAATATAAATAAAGGAAGAACAATGGAAAAAGTGGGGGAAAAAAAAAACCTGATGAGGCCGGAGGAACACACCGTTTCCTAGAACAATCACAGTTCCAGAATCATCAAGAATCTTCGCGAATTCGATGCCTTGTCCACTATTCGAACAATTTCCAGAGCAAATCTGAAGAAATTCCGAGTAGGAAATACAATTCTTTTCAATCTGTTTTAGCCTCAATTTCACCATCTCCAGTTGTGATAACCTTAGCACCTTCCTTGCATCCGCCACCGTCAATTTCTCCTCCGGCTCCGATTCCTTCGGCGGGAGGAGGCCGTCAAGTTTAATCCTGCCTCTACTAACATCCATTTCACGTAGTTTCTCGATGAGAGTTTCTCCGGTCGATATTGTCCGGAGCTCCGGCGAAGTGGACGGAGACGTGTACATGTGTCTGCGGTGGATTAATCGCCTGAAAATTCCATTACCTCCGGGATCTGGAGCAATTTTGCTATCGGAATGAGGAAGGGTAAGTGTTCTGGCGGACATGGACGACGAAGATATACGACAGGCGGAAATAGAAAAGCCAGTCGTTTTGTATACATTGAGAAGACATTGAGTTAGCGCTTTTTTGAATGCCATTGATAGAAAAAAGAAGTACTAGTATATGGTTTGAGAGAGAAAAAATTGATTTGTGAAAATGGTAGCTTTAGGGGTTTGAATTGTTCAAGTTTTTCAACGATGAAGAAAGGAGTCATGGGTTAGACATATTTATAGGTACATTCATAGTGACGTAATGACAGCTAGTTGCTATGTTAATTCAAGAAAAATTAACTGATTAAGAATTTTAAATACCTACTTAGTAATTACTCTGTCTTACGTTGATTTTACTTGTCGTGTACTCCATCGTTTCGTTTTAGTTGACCCTCTTTCTAAAAATATTTGTTTCAATTTAATTGTTCCTTTTGATGAAATCAAGAGTATTTTATTATGTTCTTTCAATACTATCCTCAATATTAAAAGTCTAAACAAAATATATTTACTTAAATTTATATTTTCAAAGCATAATTAATAAGGCTAATTTGATAAAATAAATTCCTAATAAATATTTTCTTAAGAAAACTGTCAAATCAAAAGGGGTCAACTATTTTAAAACGAAGGAAGTATATCTTAATTTTTATAAAATGATAATTATTTGAAATTATTTATTTTCAGTAATGACGATAAAAAGAATGAACGGGATATCAAGAGATATTTTCCATTTATTGGTAATAATATTTGTGTGTTGTTTTATGTTTTGTCTAGACTTTTTTGCGATAACCACCAATCACGATAACTTTTTTTTATATGTACTTATTAGTGTCGGACTCAAATATATGTTAATTTTGTGTTTTAATTTATACGATAAAAATAAAAATTAGATAATCAATCATACATTTTGATATATTTTTATATTTTTTAAGTTGTTAAAAAGGGCAATCCGGTGCACTAAAGCTATCGATATATTTTTATATTTTTTAAGCTGTTAACTATGATATTTTATAGTACTTTTTTTTATGTAATTTTCAAATAATATATGTTACTCTTTTTTTTTTGGTAACCATGGTGTCCATCAGCTTGCGCGTTGAAACTTTTGCGGCATTAATAGTTAATTATATTTTTAAAATTATTTAAGTTCTAATTATTGTAATTTATAATAGTTTTTCTTCAATTTCAATTTAAGTGACACTGATATAATTTTAAAAGTCAATCAAATATTTTTTATATTTTAAATTTTTAAATTATTAATTACTATGATTTATAATTTTTTTACATACATTTTAAAAATATATAACAAATTAAAAGAATAAGACACACAAATTAAAGCAAAGATAGAAAATGGAGGCAAGGAAAAGGTACAATAAAATTGTGCTAAAAACAGGTAAACATGCCTGCTTCCACACAACTTCATTGATCTTCTATTATAGAGTAGAATATACTACAAATAATATTTTACATTTATTCAAATAATATTAAATAAAGAAAAAATTACATATAAACATATGTTAATTTTGTCTTATTACATTACATTACATGTTAAAAAAGAAATTACAAAAATCCCAAATTAATTATTTAAATTCCTACTTTTTTTATTTTCTCTCTATTCTTTCTTATATATTCCAAATAACCATATTTTTCTCCAAATTATGCTCCATATTTTTCTCCTAAAATCTTGCTATCTTTTCTCTCCATTTACTTAGTATGTCATTTATAATTATGAGTAGCAGCTGTAATTTCAATTTACCTTCCCTTCTTCCTCACCATTTCACTTCTCCTTAACCACGGATTCCACTTTCTCTACTCGGAATTCATAAATCCAAAATTATTTTTTTTCTTTTTCAAAAAAAAAAAATTAAACTCGAATTAATCAAATAAACGCTCTCAATAACAAAACAAAATCAAATTGAAAAAACCCTTTGATTATTATTTTTGCGTAATTATTTTTTTTAATTTAAATTTTTTGTTGAAGTAATTTATTATGTATAGATCTTGAACAGTGATGGCTTGGAATGTATTCAGATTTCGTACTGCCCTTAAAAGACTAGGTCAATCATGAACTTGTTGGTGTTAGGCGTTGTGGGTGCTTATTACGCTGTCTTTTGACCAAAAATGAGGGACGAAACTAAAGGCTAAAGCCAAAAAAAATATTTACTGGGGTTTTCCTTTTCACTTATTGAATTTCCCTTTCACTTATTTGTTAATGATTAAAACAACATATTATTAATTAATCTGACATTATAGTTTGAACACATAATATGTTTCCTGTTATGTACCTTTGCTTATAACTGAATCTTACATTGAACTAAAGACTAATACGTTTTAGACGTATGTATTACATAACATCATACATGTTGTAAAACATTTATTACTTGTAAAAAAATTATAGAAATTGTTAATATCATGCACATTTATAATGTAGGATGCTATATCATACATTGATACAAATGTATAATCAAATATTATACATTTGTAAGTCTACTGGAATGGCACAGTTTCACTATACATTGCTTTGAATGTATAA
>NW_025822807.1:91749-108266 GCF_002878395.1 Capsicum annuum | reverse complement strand
AAAAAAAAAAAAGCAGTGGAAGCCAAGAACTTTAGCATATTAATACATTTCTCTTATTTTTGCGGAGTAAATTTGATTTCGGCGAAACTCCATTTTTTCCGGCTAACTTGATATTATTAAAGAATTTAAATTGTAACGAACCCACAACACAATAAGAAGAAAAATAACAATAAATATGAATTGAATTGGTAAAGAAATAAGATTTCTAAAAAAATGTTGATTTTTTGTTTTTTACAGAAATGGAGAAGAAGATGATAAGAGGAGGGCGGGGGTCAGATTGGGTTAGGGAGGGGAGAAGGCAATAGAAAACGTTTTTTGATTGTCTTCACTCTCTCAAATCAAATATAAAAAATAAAAATAGAAGATAAAGAAGAAGATGGCAAGAAAATGAAATGGAGAAAAGATGAAGGAGCAAGTGGGGTGGGAGTGGGGTTGGGGTGGGATGTTGAAGGGACCCATTTTATTTTTATTTTTTTAAAAAAATTATAATTAATTTTTAATAATTATTGGACCTGTAATGTCATGTGTCAATTTTCAATTAGCCTTTTTTGCTACATCAGCGCGTGTGTATTATATACACTTGAGCTTTTAGCTGATTGGACAAAAAAATGTCCGATTGAATCAAAATTCGGATGGGTTAATAGCCTGATAGATACAGATCTTAATTGAGGGATCTAAATGAATTTTTAAAGCAAATTTGAGAATCTAGCGATGACTTAAGTCATCCTAATAAAACCTCATATGGTGCATCACTCACTTTAAGTTACGGTCCAATTTTCATGACTCACGATTCTTTTTAATTATAGATTTTAAAGTATTTATTTTCGAAGTCTGTATCGAATTACACTAAATCAATTAAAATATAAAAAACTGAGATGAAAGGAGTAGGGTTTTTTTTTCCTTCTTGTTGACGAAGGGACAAAATTTCTTAAGTAGCAAAAAAGAAATACTCCGTAGCTAGACTATTTCAGGAGGGGGAATATCAAGGAAGACAACTAATCAGCGTACAAGCTGGCTAGAAGTGATCGTAAGAAAGCCGTCCGATTGTTAGAAAATTATTCATGGGGTAACTTGATAGGGTGTATATTATGTGATTATTATGTGTGGACTTTGGGAAATAATTGATCAAGCCTTACACGTGTTGATTAGAGAGACTCAATAAAATATTGGTCAGCGTAATAAAATAGTGATGGGTTGTGTAAGATAAGTTTGTGTGATGAGGACATGAGGTGTTTAGTTCACCAAAATAGAAAGAGAAGAGAATGGTGGTGGATGGTGACTCGAGTATGAGGGCCCAATTTCTCGGAACCGCAAACGCGTCGCCACATATATCCTAACTGCATGAATGTTAAATATTCTTTCCGTTTTATTTTACTTATCATAAATTTTTTAAGTTTATTTTTTTTTTTATCATTTTTGATATATAAGGAAAAGATAATTTTTTTTTATTCTTAATATTAATTATTTTTTCTCTAAATTAAAATGTAAACATCATTTAATAGGAATATTATAATAGTATAGTTATGTTATTAATTATTTTTCTTAATAAATATATCAAGTTAAATTATGACAAATAAAATAGGACGGAAAAAACATATTGATGATGGTAGGGGTTGATTTACTGTTGGCAATACACATCAATAATTCTTAAGTAAATTTCACTTATATACTTCCTCCATTCAGTTTTACTCGTCACAAATTGAGATGACATACCTATTAAGAAAATAATGATTAGTAGTATAATTTTATAATTTTGCCCTTATTAATAATTGTGTCATATCATTTATTAAAGTCTTCCAACATTGATGGAGTAATTATTTGAATGATACCAAAGTATTTTTTGAAAAGAAAAATAGTAGCCTTTTATACTCTTAGAGGTCCTTTGGTACAAAGAGAAATTATCCATGAACTAACAATACTGAGGTTAGCAATACTGAAATTAGTAATGTAGGGATTATTTTTTATCAGTGTTTGATTCATTGTAGTATTATATTGTGTTTGGGTTAAAAACTCTACAAGATCTTCTTTAAGATTATACCCTTAAATTTTTGTGGGATTTTCTGCTTCATTTAACTAGTCAAATTACTTACCCTTTGTGTGATCTTATAGAAAAGTTAAAATGTGAATAATAATTCTCACTCCGCATAGTTGATCATTTATTTATTTATTTTTTAAAAAATTGACTCTATTTGATCAACAAAAATTTAAAATAATAAATTATCATATTATACAAAAATAATTTTTAAAAAATGTAAAAAACGCTATGTAAGAACATCACGGACTTTTGATAATATAATTTTAGATTTTTAAATTATATATTTATTTGATAATAATCTTTTGTATTTAAATTAATTCGTCTGTAAATTGAACGATTACAAAATAGCATAAATATAGTTCACGTTCGAAGCTGTCAACCAACATAAGGGAGAAAATGATATTTAACCACTTCATCCGCATATGCAAAGTAAAAAAGAGGATGGCAAACTAAATGTAACGTAACAACCAAATTTATAGTAATTAAATTTAAAATGAAACCAAAAGAAAAATTTAATAAAAAGAATTGAAAGGTAGTTAAGTCATTTAATTTTCTTATTCATGTATTATTAAGCCATGGATAAGTAATTCCATGATTTCTTAGGTATAAGATAATACACTTTATGGTGTATTAGCTATCCATGTACTAGGTCGGATTAAATTAAAATTGAGCAACCAAACATTGTATTAGTTGGACTAAATTTTAATCCATTGATTATTTTATTTAATACATCCTATCAAACGAGTCCTTAATGGTAAGCTTTTATACGTAGTTCATTCATTTTTGTTAATTGAATTCCAACAAAAATTAATTTTTTTTAGTTGAATTGTAGTAAAAGAATTAGAGTCTACTTTGATATTTGTTGAAAATTCACATGCTTCCGTCAATATAGTTTTTGTATCTTTATTCATTTCTTCTTTCTTAGAACATAAAAGATGTCCATAAACTTTGAATCTTATTATTTACCACAAATTATCGATAAAGTTGAATGTGAAATTCTATTGTTTTGTTCAAAAGGAATTGGTGTCTAATAAGGGTAAGAAGATATAGGATATAGGATATAGTTACTTTGCTACTTTGTAGGGAAACAAATATGAGAGTTGTCAAGGAGGTAGAAAACAATTGTTTTTATCGTGTTTTAGCCTCTCAACTTCTTTATACCACAACTTAAAAAGCTACTGGCTTGTGCATACGATGTTCAAAATACTCTATATTATAGGAGTATGTTTTTATGTATTAATTAATAACTTAAATGCTTTGTAAATTTTCACATCATTAATTTGATTTTTGGAGACTTCAAAAAGTCTTGGAGCATTTTACAAGATTGGTTAATTTAATGCTACTAGGTGTAATTAATTAAGAATATATAGGAAAAAAATATCTTGTTTTGATTAATAAAAAATGATAAGTAAAAATAAAAATCAAATTAAAAAATTTGTGGCAAGTAAAACTGAACAAAGGTAATACTAAATTGATGTGTTCAAGATTTTCAAAGAATGGAGAAACTATTAGAAAAATACAAAAGTGTTGTTAATAACCATTTAGAAAGGTGCTACCCCACAACAGAAACGAAAAACAAAACAAAACAAAATAGATATAAAATTTAAACTTCCAATTTGACGTAAAGAGGTGCACTCAATTATTATTGCATTATATGATGTTTTTAGACTTTGGTGTGGGTTTACTTGTCTATATTTAGGGGAAAGAGTCAAAAATATCTTTCTATTTTCATTAGTTGGCTAAATTTGTTTCGCATTATATTTTCTGGCTAAAAATACCCTTGACGTTATACTATCGGATTAAAAATACCCCTATCTTTATGAAACTTAACAAAAATACCCTCTAATTGAATAAATTCCCTCAAATTCTATTAAATTATCTAATTTTATTAATAACTCAAAACCTTCTTTATACCCAACTCGTCTAATTGATTTAACCCACGTAAAATATACCCAATTCTACTCATCCCAACCCATTCTTCCTTCTCTTTTCTTTTATTTTAGAATTTCAATTTCAGTTCTTCTTCATTTGAGTTGGCCAAATATTTTCTCCAATGAGATCATTTCTCGTGAGCATAATAAATATGTCATGAGCTTTAGGATTTCAATTTCACTTCATCCATCTCTCTGCATCATTTATTTCTTGTGAACAAAATATTTTTTTATGACACCCTATTTTTGAAATTAATTTATACTTAATTATTCGTTTAGGAAGAACTATATACAAATGAAATTGCTACTTATTTCATAAAGAGGATTTAATCCCCAGCTATTTGTACTCTTTGTTATTTTGGGTAGCACAAAATTTGTTTGTTCCAAGAACACTTATGAAGTTTTTTAACACCTTCAACACAAGTTCAATACGAACTATCAAAGAAATGTGTTATATTAAAGAAATAAGATGAAGCAAAATTTGAGCCAAATCCTCCAAATTCACGGAGTGTCCTTTAGGAATTAATTCCCCTCAAGTACCCGAGGTTGCGGAATTTTTTCTCCCAGGATAAAATAGCTCACAATCCGACAGCAGTGGTACCTCAAACTATCATATTCTTCAAACTCACTCAACGGGAGATGATCACACAGAGTTTTTAAAAGACAAAAAGTATTTGTAATATGAAAATTTTTTGTACTAAACCTGTGGAAAAATAAAGGTTTATATAGCAATGAAGTGCCCCATCGGAAAGGAGGCAATGGTTCATTGCAAAGGTGTCTCTTTTCTGAATAGTCATGTCTGTCCATTCGAAATAGTATGTCTTTTCCGAACAGTCACAACTATTCAAACTGTCATCCCTTTTTCCAAAATAGTGTGCCTTTTACTCAAAAATTGGTGTCCCTTCATAGCAACTTTTAGCGTTTCTACATGCTTTTGCATGCACGTTAGTGGAGGAATTTTTTTTGCGTTTTCCTTGGATTTTCGGATCACTAATCTCATCGATCGATCATTTGACAAATCTAAATTCAAATTCTAATCCGAATCCGACGTCAAAGCCTTGCCGAGCGAGCGACAACACGAGTCACCTCTTGGTTCTTGCCTCACTATCCATGTGGAGTTGTATTTCTTAATAAGAACACATGAAAGTTTCATTCTTGAATTAGTAGACTTTCCTTATTGTGAGCACATTTTCCTTTTAGGTTTGTTTTTTCACTTTCCCTTCACTAATTCCCTCCATTTTTCATTCACACTTACAATTTGAACCCAACAATCCCCCACATGAATGGGGAATGACTACTTTTTCTTAAGACTTTACGGACAAGTATGTGACCATCAAGAAAAGATTGATTGCATCTGGATAAGTGGGTTTTCCTTTGAACTTTCCGTAGTGAACAAGCATCGGATGCACTCGGTCAATCGGTAGATTTGATATCTTTGAACCGTCAAGCTTTAATGTACACCTAGACAACACATGTCACACAATCGGCCTTTTACCGTTTATGATTCTCACGGTTTTGTTCGTTTCAACCATGAACACGTCCCGATTTCATGAGAGCTTAGAGAATAGGCCTTTACTAACATTCTCCTTGAAGTGGCTTTCACTTCACCCTCACATAGGTAATTTCTAAACGTTCGATTACTATAGATTAAACTATTTGGTCAAATCTGCCAAGTTTAGATAATCATTAAAAGACTTAATACCTTAAGTCTTATCCTTGTTTACTAAACATTGTCTATATCATGAGAATGAGTCAGGTATATTGACAATGTTGAACCTATCAGACACAACTTTATTTGATCTCCTTGAACCTAGCTCTTGGGATCTCTAGTCTGCTAAGTAGAGTTACCGCCATGCTGACTTGTCCTAGGCCGTCAATATATTCCCTTAGATGTTCTCTCAACTCCTTCTCTAGATAGGCCTTTTGTAAGTGGATCTGTCATATTATCCTTTGACTTCACATATTCAACAATGATAATTCCACTAGACAGAAGTTCTCTAACGGTATTATGTCTCTGTCTTATATGACGAGATTTACCGTTATACATCATGCTCCCTACCCTACCTATCTCCGCTTGACTATCATAATATATACATACTGGTGCCAATGGTTTGGGCCAATAAGGAATATTTTTTAAGAAATTTTAGAGTCATTCTGCTTCTTCACCGATTTTATCTAGTATGATAAATTCAGATCTATTGTAGAGCGAGCAATACATGTCTTTTTGGACGATTTCCAAAAGACTACTCCTCCACCTATAGTAAATACATATCCACTCGTGGATTTTATTTCATTTGATCCGGTGATCCAATTTAAATCACTATATTCTCAAGTACCGCAGGATATTTATTATAATACAAAACATAGTCTTGAGTGTATTTAATAGAGCCGTCAATATGGGCTAGGCCCGTTGCCTGTAATTTGATGGAGTTGAGCTTCAAGTTTTGCAGCCCATTTAAGAACATAGCTTTTTAGCCTGGCCCGGATAAGCCCGTGGCCCGTGGGGCTTGAGTAATGTGGGTTGGACTAGCCCGTGAGCTGTCTCATAAGTCAAATACATGTAACTATTTAGACTGCTTATAAATATTTTTATTTGGTTCGAAGGATATCATGTCAAAAGTTATTTAATTTCGCTATTAGGAATATTTTTTGGGGTGTTGGAGACTTGATTAACAAGTATTAACACTATGCAATATTGTCTGCTAATATTTATGTTTATTAACATTCTAAAATTAAATTATAAAATATTATTTTTTTAAAAGTGGGCTGGCCCGTGAGGCTCGCAACCATAGAGTAATGGAGTGGGCTTTGTGTTTTTTGGCCCATCAAGGCCCGTCAAACCCAAAGCTCGTATGGGCTAGTCCGAATGGGCTGGGCCGACCCGTATTGACAGCTCTAGTATTTAAGATATCCCTAAACTCTTTTCATTGTCATCCAATGAATTTTATTGGGATTACTTGTGTACCAACTCAACTTACTAATAGCACATGCTATGTCTGGTCGTGTATAATTCATTATTACATTAAACATCCCAACACTCTTACGTACTCTAACTGTGAGTCAATTTTACCTTCATTCTTTTGAAGTGCAAAGCTCACGTCCAATGGAGTCTTGACAATACCAAATTCTAAATGCTTGAATTTTTCAAGTACCTTTTCAATGTAATGAGACTGCGGCAATGCCAACCCTTGTGGAGTTCTATGGATTCTTATTCTAAGATCACATCCGCAACTCCAAGGTCTTTCATATCAAACTTGCTCTCAAGCATTCGTTTCGTAGCATTTATGTCAGAAATATCTCTACTGATGATCATACAAATGAATTTTAACCTTGTGATTTGGAGTGTCTTTAATGTAAAACACACTTATTACATTCATTTATCTTGAACCCGTTTGCCAACATGGTTTGATCAAACTTTGCATGCCACTGTTTAGGTGCTTGTTTTAGTCTATAGAGTGACTTAACCAGTTTGTACACCTTCTTTTCTTTATCAGGAACCACAAAACCCTTGGGTTGTTCCATGTAAATTTCTTCCTCCAATTCTTCATTTAGGAATGTTGTTTTCACATCCATTTGATGGATTTCAAGACCATATACCGCCGCCAAGGCAATTAACATCCGAATTGATATTATCCTTGTTACTGGCGAGTATGTATCAAAGTAATCAAGGCCTTCCTTCTGTTTGAAGCCTTTTACTACAAGTCTTGCCTTGTATTTGTCAATAGTACCATTTGTTTTCATTTTTCTTTTGAAGATGATCCTAAAGGTTTATTTTCCAGAGGAAGATCAACCAAATTCCACGTATAGTTGCTCAATATTGAATCAACCTCACTATTGACTATTTTTTTCCTAAAGGATGAGTTTGATGACGGCATCGCTTCTTTAAATGTTTGAGACTCGTTTTCTAAGAGAAATGTTATAAAATTTGATCCAAACGAAGTTGACATTCTTTGACGTGTAATACATCTTGGATTCTCATCATTATATACCTCCTCACTTGGTTCATCTCGATGTCGTTTAGACCTTCCACTAGACTGTCCATGTCTAATTTTATATGGATAAATGTGTTCAAAGAACTTAGTATTATCTGATTTAATTATCGTATTTTCATTGACATTCGGATATTCAAATTTATGAACCAAAAATCGACATGCTTTACTACTTTTAGCATATCTTATAAACACGCAGTCCACTGTCTTAGGTCCTATTTTCACCCTTTTAGGCATAGGACTTGAACTTGACACCTCACACGTTGAAATATTTCAAGTTGAGTTTTCTTTCTTTCCATTTTTCATATGGAATTGAATGTGTCTTATTATGGGCACTCTAATGAGTATTCAGTTAACTGTAAGGATAGCTTTCCCCCACAAGTTTTGCGGTAAATCTGAACTTATTAGTAAGGCATTCATTATTTTTTTTAAGGTTCGGTTTTTTCTTTCCGCAATTTAGGTGAATACGGGGATGTAGTTTGATGGATAATTCCATTCTTTACACATATTTTCGCAAATGGAGATTCATATTCTCCACCCCTATCACTTTTTATCATTTTGATCTTTCTCTTTAACTAATTTTCAACTTCTATTTTATATTGCCTAATTTCATCTATTGCTTCATCCTTACTGTTTACTAAATAGACATAACAATATCTAGTGCAATCATCAATAAAAGTTATAAAATACTTCTTTTCACTATGAGATGGTGTTTATTTCATATCATAAATGTTAGTGTGTATTAAGTCTAAGGAATTGTAATTCTTTTCAGTGAACTTATACGGATGCTTAGCATACTTTGATTCCACACACATTTGATATTTTGATTTATTGCACTCAAAGTTTGACAAAACTTCTAAGTTAATCAGTTTTCGTAAAGTTTTGTAATTGACATGTCATAATCGTTCATGCCAAAAATCATTAGACTCAAGCAAAATAAAAAAAATAAACTTTTATTGATTTCAACAATCATTATATTCATGTTAAATAGGCCCTCAGTGAGGTAGCCTTTTCCTATGTACATTTTTCTTTTTTAATTATAATTTTTTCGAAAACAAATACACATTTAAATCCATTTTTGTCAAGAAGTAATATGAAAATCAAGTTCTTCCTTAACTCCGATACATAAAGGACATTGTTGAGAGTTAACACTTTCTCTGATGTCATTTTCAAGCATACTTTTCCTATCCCTTCAACCTTTGCAGTTGCGGAGTTTGCCATATAGATCTTCTCTTAGCTTTGAGCCAGAGCAAACACAGCAAAAAACTCTTTATTTGGACAAAAGTGGCGGGTGGCACCAGAATTCATCCACCATTCTCGAGAATTTCCCACTAAGTTACATTCCAAAAGCATGGCACATAGACCATCCATTTCATTTTTGGATTCATCCATATTTGCTTGATCCTTCTTTTTGCCTTTCTTTGGGGTACAACAATCTGTAAACTTGTGGCTAATCTTACCACAATTAAAGAATTTTCCTTTGAATTTCTTCTTAGGTTGATTGCTTTGTTGTCCATCTTTCTTCCACTTCTTTGAGTTATTGGGGTCATCTTCTACAATATTAGCTCCATTCATTGCAGAATTTTCTTTAGACCTCCTCTCTGTGGCTTTGTTATCTTCCTCAATGTGCAACTTCACAATGATATCTTCGACTGTCATCTTCTTTCGTTTGTGTTTCATGTAATTCTAGAAGTCCTTCTATAAAGGTGGCAACTTCTCAATTATCGCAGCAACTTGAAATACCTCATTCACAACCAAACTTATAATAAAGTTTATGTGAACATTAAGAATATTTTTAGCATGTTCAAATAAGGTATTCATTAAATTCATACCTTTAGTAAGGATATCGTGGATGATGACCTACAATTCCTATACTTGAGAAACGACAGTTTTGCTGTCAATCATTTTGTACTTAAGGAATCGTGCAACAAAGAACTTCTTGGTTCAGCGCATTCCATAATTTTTTAGATGTCTTCATTCTGCTGTAGACGTTGTATAAGTCATCTTGGAGGCCACTTAATATATAATTCCTACATAGAAAATCAGAATATTTTTATGCCTCTGTTACAACGAATTGCGCCTGGTCTGAAGTTTCTTCGGGTACTTCTGAAGCATCTTCTGATATAAACCTTTGAAAACATAAGGTCGTCGATAGAAGAACTCTTCTGTTGCCACCGCTTAAAATCAACTCCAAATTTTTTTTTTGGCTTTTCTGCTAGTGCTATAACAGGTGGCGCATTTGTACAACTGGTTGTAGCAACACTTGTTGCTGCCATACTTGTCACACCTTTAACATGACCGTCTGTAGTCAATTTTTCTGTCAAAAGATAGTCAACTTTATTATAAAAATATACTAATTACAAGTTAGTAAAAATATATAAAACACTACTTGTTTCTTGTTTAACAATAAAGTTTTTATGTCTTCCAATCGTTAACCGAATGACCTTTAACTTGTGATGAAGTTTTTATTTCTTCAAATCACTTGTTAAGTTCAAACAAAGTAGAAAACATAAAGCGTTAATCTCCAGAAACCAAAACAATATAGATTATGATAAAAAGTTAATTCCTTAAGATTGTTGTTTTGAATAGCACAAAATCTGTATGTTTATTCACTAAACTTCAACACGCGGTCAAGACTTTTTCAAGAACACTTATGAAGTTTTTCAACACCTTCAACACAAGTTCAATATGAACTATCAAAGAAGTGTTTCATATTAAAGAAATAAGATGAAGCGGAATTTCAGCCAAGTCCTCTGAATTTACGAAGTGTCCTTAAGGAATTAATTTTCCTCAAGTACCCGAGGTTGCAAAATTTTTCCTCCCAGGATAAAATAGCTCTCAATCCGACAACAGTGGTACCTCAAACTATCAGATTCTTCGAACTCACTCAACGGGAGATGATCACACAGAGTTTTTAAAAGACAAGAAGTATTTGTAATACAAAAAATTTTCATACTAAACCTGTGAAAAAATGCAGGTTTATATATTCATGAAGTGCCCCTTCAGAAAGGAGGTAATGGTTCATCGAAAAGGTGTATCTTTTCTGAATAGTCATGTCTGTTCATTCGAAATAGTATGTCTTTTTTAAATAGTCACAACCATCCAAACAGTCATCCCTTTTTTTGAAATAGTGTGTCTTTTACTCTAAAAGTTGTGTCCCTTTCGAGCAACTTTCAGCGTTTCTACATATTGTGTTTTCCTTGGATTGTCGGATTAATTTTTTCCAAGTTTCAAATAAATTTTGTCTAAAAAATTAATCTCATATATCAGTCAAATCCAAATTCAATGCCGAAGTCGAGCAACGACAACGACGGCGCTAGGTACTTTTTGGTTCTTGCCTCACTATCCATGTGGAGTTGTGTTTCTTAATAAGAACACGTGAAAGTTTCATTCTCCCGCCAATATGGGAGAATTAATATACTTTTCTTATTGTGAGCACACTTTCCTTTTAGGTGTGTTTTTTCACTTTTCCTCCACTAATTCCCTCCATTTTCCATTCACACTTTCAACTTGAACCCAACACTCTTGCCTCTTCAGCTATATTTCTTAAGTAAGCACAAAACAAATTTATTATGTTCATTCTCTTGTCCAGATGTAAGACTTAAAAGTATGGAGGGTACTTTACTAATTTTAAGTCTCTTACAATTTTAAAATTTTGTGAATTTATTATTGTCTAAGAATTATTTTTCGAGGTCTTTCTATTATATGCTTGAAAAATATTGTTACAATAGAACAATCAACTAATCACCTGCATGGAAATACCAAATACAAATGTACAATAACAATAATTTTGTTGTTTGCTCGAGATGGCTACTTAACTGAATTACTTGAACGGAGTGTAAAATCGAGAAAGGGAAAAGAGAATGAGTGCAGTGTTGGTCGGAGAGGGAGTTTGCCAAAACAACAGCCCAAGTTGCTGATTGTCGACGTGGAGGAAATAACATGAGAAAGAAGGAAGGATTTTACATGGTGCAAATCAATTAGAGGGATCGGATATAAAGAACGTTTCAGGTTCTTTAATGAAATTGAATAATTTTATAGAATTTGGGGAATTCATTCAATTAGAAGGTATTTTTGTTAAGTTTCATAAAGACCGGGGTATTTTTAGCTTGATAGTACAACAGTAGGGGTATTTTTAGCCAGAAAGTATATATGACAGAGGGAAAACTTAACCAATTAATGAAAGTATAAGGGTGACCTCCACCTAGATACACCCCCGGTAGGATGTTCTTATTAGACCTCTCGACTCATTTTGAAATACTAACGTGACCTTTTTTGCATAAGTCAATTTATTTGAGACCCTTACACATTCACTAAATAGATTAAATAAAATATGTCTACTCTTCACATTATAGAAAAATTTACATAAATATACAAGTTAACTTTTAGTTATTACATAAAATCTCATTTTTCAAAAGTAATTACAAATATGTCAAATTAATTACACAATATTCCATTCTTTTATATTTCTCTCTCTCTTCACTTCTCATACATACAAACACACGATCTATCCCTTTTATTAGCTATTATCCCTTCTATTCAGTCATAACTAATGCTCTTTAATTTTAGCCTACTGTCAAACAATCCATTATGTGGAGGTTTCAAGATTTCAAATTTCAAACGTTAACTAATCAAAGTGCTCAACTTCATTATCTTCTTCTATTATTTCTGAGTCTTTTTTTTTTCAACTTTACCAAATCAGATTTTTTTATTTTCATTGTTGCATGTTTGTAGTTCTTAAAATCTAAACTTTTGAAATGACATTCCAGTGTGAGATTTACTTTATTTTGTATTTTTTTCAACTTTTCTAGTTCAAAGTTTTTTGGAGATTTTGCTTATATTTTTTCAACTTTTCTAGAAATTTTGTTGTTGAATTTGTTCCTGGAACGTTTGATAACAAGAATCCCAATTTCGCAGAGAACAGGTCAAAATACCGAAACTACCTAATCGAAATGAAGAAATTGAGAAAAATTGGTGGTACAAGTTTCAAAATACCATTGTGAAATCTGCAAGTAAGAAAAAAATTAATGAATCAGGACGATCGCGTTTTTCAAAGGTATAGTGAATTGATTTTTTTTCTTTCTAATTGTGATTTCTCATACATCGTTATACATAACTTTGTAATGTATGGTGTTAAAGACTTTTTTGTCATACATATATTGTTACTTTCATCCTCATACATTACTAAGCAATGTACGAGGACGTGGTTAAATTTTATTGTTTGTTCAATTTTATTCAATTCAACCCTTATACATTACTAAGCAATGTATGAGTATGTGGTTGATATCTGTTGTTTGTTCATTTTTATACATATCAAGTTGTGTATAAGAAAATATTATTCTTAAGTTAGCATGAGTTGTTCTATTTTTATTTACTATACATTGGTATACATATCAAGTCATAATTCTTAGATTTTTTAAATTTACATACATTACTACCCAATGCTTAGTACAACATAATACATATGTTATTTTGAATATGTCAACATTATACATTCACATGGTAATCTTATATATATATATATGAATGGTATGTATAAGGTTATAGTAATCTGCAATTTTTGATTGAACTTACACATATCCAGTTATGTATAAGAAATCATTACACATAATAGACATTTTTTTTTGTATTTCTTTTACATGAACATAGATATATTATACACAAACATGTGTACATTATGTTTTAGATTTTTTGGGTGTATGAAAGTATTTTTTAGCTTATACATTGCAGGTTATGCACGTTAAAGTCAATTTTCATTATTTATGAAGTGTACCTTTTCTTTTCAATTCAACATTATTTTGTTGTGTTAGATTTTTAATAAGATTGTAATTATATATTATTATTACAGGGGATGAAATTACGAAGTGATCAAGGTCACTAAAGGATATACAAGTGAGAATGATGATCCTTTGTGATCCAGGCCATTATATGTTCACCCAATTGACGAAGCAACAATAGTTAGTTTAGAATAATGCATAATTTTCACCTTCTATATGAACATTCTTATTTTTTTTTTTATGTTTTAGAATGGTGTTAAAGACATGTAACAGTTGTTAGGTTTTGAATGTTTTTTCGACTTTGTATTTTTTTTTAGATGTTGTAAGAATGTTTTAACTATCTTCAAAATAAGTCTGTCTTTTTAATATAAGTTGTTATACATCTTGTTCTATAAGTCTGTCTTTGTATTTGCCTTATACATTACAGTTACGATTTAATTACATTAACATATCTATCCAACACACAACTGATAACACATTAGAATGTTAACCTTATACATATGCATGTATGTATAAGGTTGTTGTTACCTGCAAGTTTAATAGACCTTTCGCATATCCACTTCGCGTTAGTTCAATCAATAATGCAGGTAACTATAATATTATATATAACATGTATATGTATAAGGTTACCATACTAATGTATAGATTAACATATTCAAGAACTTATATTATTTTGTAAAAAATTAAAAGTCACCTGATGCAATTTAATTTTTGACATTATACATATCAAGTTATGTATATTCTTCAACATAATACATTTAAAATTTCGTTAATGTCAACGTTATACATTAAAGTAATTACACTATACATAAGACTGTTATGTATAAGGTCAGTGTAGCCTGTAATGTTTTCTGCGTACTTACATATCATCTCACCTGATGTAAAATTGCGATATTCATATTGTTGATAGAAGTTGAAAGAAAACAAATCTTGAACTAATGCAGGAAGAATTGTTGTATGAGAAATATCAATTTTAATCAATCAAATTATTGTGATGTATTAAATTTTTTTCAATTTGAATTACTACCACTAAGTTTAAGGTACCACTAAGCAATAAATTAGTATTGTCGTCGATTAAGGTGTTTGATTTACTTTCCTTAAATATAAGTGTCTGATTTAATTAATAAATTAGATAATTAAGGTGTCCAATTTACTTTTCTTAAATATAGGAAAACGATTTTACCTCATACATACGAAGTAATGTATAAGATAGGTACGACATGTATAAATACTTTTTTGAATATGGGAAAGAGAAAATTAATCTGTGAGAAAAGGTAATTAAGTTCATAAAGTCTGAGTTTTATGTTGTTCAGACGAAGATAACTAATTAACTACAATGAAGTTCTTGATCTAATCTTCATTATCATTGATTATACATTTAACGCTAAAGAAGTGAAGCTCAAAATATATATCACAAACACTTTCTAATTAACAACATATCCAAACAAATTCTAGTTAAACTTGCAATGAATTAAGCATAATTGAATTCCACATAATTCATATTCTTGAATATTCACACAACTAAAAATGATCCTCCTGCATCCACAAATTGTTTCTCCAGCTACAAATTAATCAATTAATTGCAAAATGGGTCCAAAGAACCTCTTTCTCACTTAGCTAAATTATTATGCAATTAATGAAAATTACCTTCCACGCCATACTTGACTTATATATTTTTTTACATTCATCAATATTTAATTCTGAAGCAATCGTTGAGATCAGCCTAAAAAAAGATATTGAGATCAGCCTAAAAAAAGTTATACTTTCAGAAACAACAATACCATCACTTTTGTATTGTTCATATACAATTTCAGAATGTCGAATACCAGAATGCCTCAATAAAATTATGATGTTCATAATGATGTTGGAGGTTGCTGGAAAATCGATCTTGAAAAACTTCGGAAACAATTATTGGGGGAGAAATTCCAAGATCAATCTACTCAGTTTTTGAAATGTTTCAAAAAAAATTAAATTTGATCTGTTGTTACTGATTTTAAGGTTCCACTAATTCATACATTAATGATTTCCATTAATTAAGTTAGAGAATTAAGGTGACTGATTTAATTTCCTTAAATTTAGAAAAAACAGTTTATATTATACATTCCACTATAAGATTCACTTTTTTAAATTTGAGAGAGAGAAAACTAATCCAGGATATTATGTAATTAAATTTATTTACTATGAGATTTACGTTGTTTATACTTAACGATACAAACCATCATTAATTGGATCAAGCTTGAGATTTTACGGCTTATTGGCAATGTATATTTCATCTGTTTCAAATTACTTGACATGTTTGCTAAAAAAATTATCTCAAAATAGTTGGCATGCTTAAGAATTTTTCAAGAGATAATTAATTATTTTTTTTTCAATTATACACATATTAATTGAAGAAGATTCATCTAATTGTTTGTTAAAAAAATCGTCTCAAAATAGTTGACATGGTTAAGAAATCAAGAGATAATTAATCATTTTTTTCAACTATACCCCTATTAATTAAAGAAGATTCGTCTAATTAAGATTAAATAAGGTCATATTAACCAAATTTGCATTCCTTATTAATTTATCCTTAAGAATTGTGCAAAAAACAAAGAGAACCCCCCCCTCCCCCGAACTTGTCGTCACAACTCACTTTAACACTTAAACTTAACTTCCGTTTATTTACCCTCCTTAACAACTTTCAAATGAATTAAATTCCCCCTATAGCTGACGTGGCAAAAAAAAAAAGAGCGAGTGAATTTTTTTTTTTTTAAAAAGACCACTTTATTGCTATTTTTATTATATA